>NW_022631003.1:11303013-11459722 GCF_010015895.1 Lontra canadensis
TTTTCAACTGTAATCCATAATTATTATACTAGAGCTTTACTGGTATGGTGATAGAGTGTATGGGAGGAGGAGCATTTTATAATCATCTGAGTCTCATCTAATTGAATCTTTTAGTGAGCGTATGCCTTGGGAATTTTGGCCTTCACAATTTTGGCCTTCTATCCCTTCTTCAGTTGAATAGCTTTTACCGCATATCCCCTCCTCTCTGGCTATTATGTTTTCAGTCTATCTCTTTAAAGCCTTGTCCCTTATTGAGTAGGGTGTTTATTTGTTTGTTTGTTTCCTTAAGACAGAAAACAAAAGAGGCCTGGAGAGAGGAAGAATTCCCTTTCCATTCCTGGGATAAATGTGTAAAATTGTGCTTTGGCAGCAACTTTTTTCCTAGAGAGTAGCCCTTTTTATGGAGAAGACTCTGGGTGTGATTTGCAATTGTTGCTTTCCCCACCCCTCACTCACCCATTGCCAAAACCAAGGATGAATTTTTGTGGGATCCTTACCATGAGCACTTGGTGGTGTTCCTGAATAGATAACCCATGAAAGTGTGGGAGCCCCTCAAGACTGCAGTCCCTAAGGGTTTTTCATTCTCATACTAGTCCAAACTTGACCCTCAGCAATTTGTCAGAATTGCCATTTAAGTGTTCCTACCAGTTTATGTCTCCAGTGGTTTCTGCTTTAGGTAGGCAGATGTTGATTGCTCTTTCTCCCTGGTACCTGCTTTTCAAGATTACAGGGTATCAGTTTGCAATAAGGCATCAGTTCTCAGTTGGATCCAGGAAAAGTCACTGATTTTTCAGTTTGTCCAGATTTTTTTGTAAGGAATGGCAGAGACATCTTCCAATTTCTTTACATGTCAGAGCTGAAGTTAGAAGTTTCACTATTGGGCTCAGTGGCTCAGTGGCTCAGTCAGTTAACTTCCAACTCGATTTTGGCTCAGGTCATGATTTCAGGGTCATGGGATCAAGCCCCACTTTGGTCTTTGCACTCAGCGTGGAGGTTGCTTGTCCCTCTCCCTCTGTTCCTCCCCACCTCCCCCTTTCAAATAAACAAATAAATAAAATCTTAAAAAAAAATGTTTTACCTTTTAGGCACCTGGCTGGATCAGTGGGTAGGGCATGTGACTCTTGATCTCACAGTAGTGAGTTCAAGCTCCAAATTGGGCATAGAGCTCACAAAAAAAAAAACAAAACAAAACAAAAAAGATTTCCCTATTGACTTTTACATTTTCATTGCAGTTTGGGTACTTTGTTTTCAAACAAAAGAAACTAACACTGGCTAAGTTACATAAAAAACTATTTGTGGGGCATCTGGGTGGCTCAGTTGGTTAATTGTCCAACTCTTGATTTCAGCTCAGGTCATGACCTTGGGGTTGTGAGATTAAGTCCCAAGTCAGGCTGCATGCTAGGCATGCATCTGTGCTGGGCATCTGCTTAAGATTCTCTCTCCCTCTCCCTCTGCCCTTCCCTCCTCTCCAACTTGCATGCTCTCTCTCTCTCTCTCAAAAAAAAAAAAAAGTATTGGTCAGAAGTATATTGAGAACCAAGAGAGCTCTGGAGCATTAATTAATAAGAACTGTAGGGAAAACTGATGGGGGGAAGTAGGTGGAGAATGTGCTAAATGGACGATGGATATTAAGGAGCACGCTTGTGATGAGTACTGGGTATTCTATGTAAGTGATGAATCACTAAGTTCTACACCTGGAACCAATTTTACCATATATGTTAACTAACTTGAATTTAAATAGGAACTTGAAATTACAAAAAAAAAAAAAGAAAGAAAGAAAAAGAACTATATGGAGTTTTATCAGCAACACTTTAGTTAGGATACCTCCACTGAGATGTGTGAATTCAACTACTTTCAGTACCTTAACTAGTACATTCAATATTCAAATTTCAGGAATTCAGGGAGGAAGGTGGCAGAATTTTCTCAAATCCTTACACAAAAATAGAGCAAGGAACTAGATAGAAAAACTATCTGGGGAGGATTTTTAACAGAACTAGCTGATAGGATGTCCTCCCAAACCCCAAACACCAGTATCTGTAGGTCTGTGTGTTATCACTGCCTTGGTAGAAGAAAGCAAGCGGGAGCAATAAGGCACGTGACAGAACTAAGAACAGCACAATACCTGAATAGCCAACAGGCATTTCTGGAAATTGCAGTGGATCAATTTGAGAACAGCAGCTGCGACTGGGAAGAATTTTGCCCAATCCAGTAGATGATAAAGCATGATATAAGGACTCCTGGAATAGTCTATCTCCAATTCTCAAAATTAATTTACTGGAGTTTTCTTGCAATACTGAGCCACACACTGAAAGAGAAACTTCTGAGAGTAACATATGTTTTGAAAATAATGGCAATAGAGACTTAAAAAGGGCAAGATTCAGAAAATAATGGGAGGGGGAGACAGCCAGAAAATCTTGGAAGTAAACCTCTAATTTTAAAAACAGTATGTGATAAAACAACAGAAAGAGCTTTATGTAGAGGTACCTGGGTGACTCAGTTGGTTAAAGTGTCTGACTCTTGGTTTTGGCTGGGGTTATTTTCTGGGGTCCTGGGATGGATCCCCATGTTGGGCTCCATGCCCTATGTGGAGTCTGCTTGGGAATTTCTTTCTAACTTTCCCTCTGCTATTCCCCCCGTCCCTCTTGCTCTCTCTATAAAATAAATAAATTTTGAGAGAAGAAAGAAAGAGAGAGCTTTATGTAGTTAGACAAGCTATCTGCAACAACCCTCCTTCTTGTAGTTTGGGAAAATTAAATTCATATAAAATTGAATAATAAAGAATCACAGTCAAATTCCTTACAAAGTTACTGTAACATAAAGAAGAATGAGAAACAGATAATTTCCTTATAGACAATGAATCACGGAAAACACATACAAAAATCAGATCAGTACTGTAATATTCTATTTCAAAACAAACTAAAAGACATTAAGAAAATGATGCAAGGCATGAAGAAAAATAACATAAATCAGAATCAGAAAATGTCAGAAATGAAGTGACATTCTCAAGACAAAATTAAAAACAAAAAATATAATTTTAGAAATAGATAAAAGCAACATAAACATTAATAAATATATCAAATAATTCTTTAGTAGAAAAAGAAGTACAAAGGGTGCAAATTTTGGAAAGGAAGAGGAAATAAAAAAGGGAAATATAATTAGAAAAAATGACAAATATTAAAGACAGCTAAAGAAGATCCAATATGTAAAGCCTTTGTAGCCCAGCATCTATATTGTATACTATGTTGTGTTATGTATCATAGACATACAAAATGTGGGGAAAACTGGCACAGCACAAACATTATTTTTTTAATTTTTAATTTTTAATTTTTTATAAACATATAATATATTTTTATCCCCAGGGGTACAGGTCTGTGAATCGCCAGGTTTACACACTTCACAGCACTCACCATAGCACATACCCTCCCCAATGTCCATAACCCCACCCTGCTTCCCAACCCCCCTCCCCCCAGCAACCCTCAGTTTGTTTTGTGAGATTAAGAGTCTCTTATGGTTTGTCTCCCTCCCAATCCCATCTTGTTTCATTTACTCTTCTCCTACCCCCTTAACCCCCCATGTTGCATCTCCACTCCCTCATATTAGGGAGATCATATGGTAGTTGTCTTTCTCCGACTGACTTATTTCGCTAAGCATGATACCCTCTAGTTCCATCCACGTCGTCGCAAATGGCAAGATTTCATTTCTTTTGATGGTTGCATAGTATTCCATTGTGTATATATACCACATCTTCTTTATCCATTCATCTGTTGATGGACATCTAGGTTCTTTCCATAGTTTGGCTATTGTAGACATCGTTGCTATAAACATTCCGGTACACGTGCCCCTTCGGATCACTACGTTTGTATCTTTAGGGTAAATACCCAGTAGTGCGATTGCTGGTTGTAGGGTAGCTCTATTTTCAACATTTTGAGGAACCTCCATGCTGTTTTCCAGAGTGGTTGCACCAGCTTGCATTCCCACCAACAGTGTAGGAGGGTACCCCTTTCTCCGCATCCTCGCCAGCATCTGTCATTTCCTGACTTGTTAATTTTAGCCATTCTGACTGGTGTGAGGTGATATCTCATGGTGGTTTTGATTTGTATTTCCTTGATGCCGAGTGATGTGGAGCACATTTTCATGTGTCTGTTGGCCATCTGGATGTCTTCTTTGCAGAAATGTCTGTTCATGTCTTCTGCCCATTTCTTGATTGGATTATTTGTTCTTTGGGTGTTGAGTTTGCTAAGTTCTTTATAGATTTTGGACACTAGCCCTTTATCTGATATGTCGTTTGCAATTATCTTCTCCCATTCTGCCACTTGTCTTTTGGTTTTGTTAACTGTTTCCTTTGCTGTGCAAAAGCTTTTGATCTTGATAAAATCCCAATAGTTCATTTTTGCCCTTGCTTCCCTTGACTTCGGCAGTGTTCCTAGGAAGATGTTGCTGCAGCTGAGGTCGAAGAGGTTGCTGCCTGTGTTCTCCTCAAGGATTTTGATGGATTCCTTTCTCACATTGAGGTCCTTCATCCATTTTGAGTCTATTTTCATGTGTGGTGTAAGGAAATGGTCCAATTTCATTTTTCTGCATGTGGCTGTCCAATTTTCCCAACACCATTTATTGAAGAGGCTGTCTTTTTCCCATTGGACATTCTTTCCTGCTTTGTCGACGATTAGTTGACCATAGAGTTGAGGGTCTATTTCTGGGCTCTCTATTCTGTTCCATTGATCTATGTGTCTGTTTTTGTGCCAGTACCATGCTGTCTTGATGATGACAGCTTTGTAATAGAGCTTGAAGTCCGGAATTGTGATGCCACCAACCTTGGCTTTCTTTTTCAATATTCCTTTGGCTATTCGAGGTCTTTTCTGGTTCCATATAAATTTTAGGATTATTTGTTCCATTTCTTTAAAAAAAATGGATGGTATTTTGATAGGAATTGCATTAAATGTGTAGATTGCTTTAGGTAGCATAGACATTTTCACAATATTTATTCTTCCAATCCAGGAGCATGGAACATTTTTCCATTTTTTTGTGCCTTCCTCAATTTCTTTCATGAGTACTTTATAGTTTTCTGTGTATAGATAGATTTTTAGTCTCTTTGGTTAGGTTTATTGCTAGGTATCTTATAGTTTTGGGTGCAATTGTAAACGGGATGGACTCCTTAATTTCTCTTTCTTCTGTCTTGTTGTTGGTGTAGAGAAATGCAACTGATTTCTGTGCATTGATTTTATATCCTGACACTTTACTGAATTCCTGTATAAGTTCTAGCAGTTTTGGAGTGGAGTCTTTTGGGTTTTCCACATATAGTATCATATCATCTGCGAAGAGTGATAGTTTGACTTCTTTGCCGATTTGGATGCCTTTAATTTCCTTTTGTTGTCTGATTACTGAGGCTAGGACTTCTAGTACTATGTTGAATAACAGTGGTGATAACGGACATCCCTGCCGTGTTCCTGACCTTAGCGGAAAAGCTTTCAGTTTTTCTCCATTGAGAATGATATTTGCGGTGGGTTTTTCATAGATGGCTTTGATAATATTGAGGTATGTGCCCTCTATCCCTACACTTTGAAGAGTTTTGATCAGGAAGGGATGCTGTACTTTGTCAAATGCTTTTTCAGCATCTATTGAGTGTATCGTATGGTTCTTGTTCTTTCTTTTATTAATGTGTTGTATCACATTGATTGATTTGTGGATGTTAAACCAACCTTGCAGTCCTGGAATAAATCCCACTTGGTCGTGGTGAATAATCCTTTTAATGTACTGTTGAATCCTATTGGCTAGCATTTTGGTGAGAATTTTTGCATCTGTGTTCATCAAGGATATTGGTCTGTAGTTCTCTTCTTTGATGGGATCCTTGTCTGGTTTTGGGATCAAGGTGATGCTGGCCTCATAAAATGAGTTTGGAAGTTTTCCTTCCATTTCTATTTTTTGGATCAGTTTCAGGAGAATAGGAATTAGTTCTTCTTTAAATGTTTGGTAGAATTCCTCTGGGAAGCCGTCTGGCCCTGGGCTTTTGTTTGTTTGGAGATTTTTGATGACTGTTTCAATCTCCTTACTGGTTACGGGTCTGTTCAGGCTTTCTATTTCTTCCTGGTTCAGTTGTGGTAGTTTATGTCTCTAGGAATGCATCCATTTCTTCCAGATTGTCAAATTTGTTGGCGTAGAGTTGCTCATAGTATGTTCTTATAATTGTCTGTATTTCTTTGGTGTTAGTTGTGATCTCTCCTCTTTCATTCATGATTTTATTTATTTGGGTCCTTTCTCTTTTCTTTTTGATAAGTCTGGCCAGGGGTTTATCAATCTTATTAATTCTTTCAAAGAACCAGCTCCTAGTTTCGTTGATTTGTTCTATTGTTTTTTTGGTTTCTATTTCATTGATTTCTGCTCTGATCTTTATGATTTCTCTTCTCCTGCTGGGTTTAGGCTTGCTTTCTTGTTCTTTCTCCAGCTCCTTTAGGTGTAGGGTTAGGTTGTGTACCTGAGACCTTTCTTGTTTCTTGAGAAAGGCTTGTACTGCTATATATTTTCCTCTCAGGACTGCCTTTGTTGTGTCCCACAGATTTTGAACTGTTGTGTTTTCATTACCATTTGTTTCCATGAATTTTTTCAATTCTTCTTTAATTTCCTCGTTGACCCATTCATTCTTTAGAAGGATGCTGTTTAGTCTCCATGTATTTGGGTTCTTTCCAAATTTCCTCTTGTGATTGAGTTCTAGCTTCAGAGCATTGTGGTCTGAAAATATGCAGGGAATGATCCCAATCTTTTGATACTGGTTGAGACCTGATTTAGGACCGAGGATGTGATCTATTCTGGAGAATGTTCCATGTGCACTAGAGAAGAATGTGTATTCTGTTGCTTTGGGATGAAATGTTCTGAATATATCTGTGATGTCCATCTGGTCCAGTGTGTCATTTAAGGCCTTTATTTCCTCGTTGATCTTTTGCTTGGATGATCTGTCCATTTCAGTGAGGGGAGTGTTAAAGTCCCCTACTATTATTGTATTATTGTCGATGTGTTTCTTTGATTTTGTTATTAATTGGCTTATATAGTAGGCTGCTCCCATGTTAGGGGCATAGATATTTAAAATTGTTAGATCTTCTTGTTGGACAGTTCCTTTGAGTATGATATAGTGTCCTTCCTCATCTCTTATTACAGTCTTTGGCTTAAAATCTAATTGATCTGATATAAGGATTGCCATTCCTGCTTTCTTCTGATGTCCATTAGCATGGTAAATTCTTTTCCACACCCTCACTTTAAATCTGGAGGTGTCTTCGGGTTTAAGATGAGTTTCTTGTAGGCAACATATAGATTTTTTTTTTTAATCCATTCTGATACCCTGTGTCTTTTGATTGGGGCATTTAGCCCATTAACATTCAGGGTAAGTATTGAGAGATATGAATTTAGTGCCATTGTATTGCCTGTAAGGTGACTGTTATTGTATATTGTCTCTGTTCCTTTCTGATCTACTACTTTTAGGGTCTCTCTTTGCTTAGAGGACCCCTTTCAATATTTCCTGTAGAGCTGGTTTGGTGTTTGCAAATTCTTTCAGTTTTTGTTTGTCCTGGAAGCCTTTAATCTCTCCTTCTATTTTCAATGATAGCCTAGCTGGATATAGTATTCTTGGCTGCTTGTTTTTCTCGTTTAGTGCTCTGAATATATCATGCCAGTTCTTTCTGGCCTGCCACGTCTCTGTGGATAAGTCTGCTGCCAATCTAATATTTTTACCATTGTATGTTACAGACTTCTTTTCCCGGGCTGCTTTCAGGATTTTCTCTTTGTCACTAAGACTTGTAAATTTGACTATTAGGTGACGGGGTGTGGACCTATTCTTATTGATTTTGAGGTGGGTTCTCTGAACCTCCTGGATTTTGATGCTTGTTCCCTTTGCCATATTGGGGAAATTCTCTCCAATAATTCTCTCCAATATACCTTCTGCTCCCCTCTCTCTTTCTTCTTTTTCTGGAATCCCAATTATTCTAATGTTGTTTTGTCTTATGGTGTCACTTATCTCTCGAATTCTCCCCTCGTGGTCCAGTAGCTGTTTGTCCCTCTTTTGCTCAGCTTCTTTATTCTCTGTCATTTGGTCTTCTATATCGCTAATTCTTTCTTCTGCCTCATTTATCCTAGCAGTGAGAGCCTCCATTTTTGATTGCACCTCATTAATAGCTTTTTTTAATTTCAACTTGGTTAGATTTTAGTTCTTTTATTTCTCCAGAAAGGGCTTTTATATCTCCCGAGAGGGTTTCTCTAGTATCTTCCATGCCTTTTTCGAGCCTGGCTAGAACCTTGAGAATCGTCATTCTGAACTCTAGATCTGACATATTACCAAGGTCTGTATTGATTAGTGGTGAATTTTTTCGCCTTGTCATTTTGTCCAGATAAGAGTATATGAAGGAGCAAGTAAAATACTAAAAGGGTGGCAACAGCCCCAGGAAAATATGCTTTAACCAAATCAGAAGAGATCCCAAATCGTGAGGGGGAGAAAGGGGATAAAAAGAGGTTCAGAAAGAAAAAAGAAAAGAAAAGAAAAGAAACAATTAAAAAAAGAAAACGAATAAAGAAAAAATATAAAAAAGAAAAAATATATATATGTTAGATAAACTAGTTAAAAAACGTTAAAAAAGAAAAAGTAAAAGTTAAAAAAATAGCAGAAGAAGAGAAAAAAAATTGAAAAAGAAAAAAAAAATTAAATTCACTGCAAGGCTAAAGAATCATGGGGAGAAAGCCAGTTCAGTGCTTTGCTTTCTCCTCCTCTGGAATTCCGCTGCTCTCCTTGGTATTGAAACTGCACTCCTTGGTAGGTGAACTTGGTCCTGGCTGGATTTCTTGTTGTTCTTCTGGGGGAGGGGCCTGTTGTAGTGACTCTCAAGTGTCTTTGCCCCAGGCGGAGTTGCACCGCCCTTACCAGGGGCGGGCTGAGTAATCCGCTCGGGTTTGCTTTTGGCAGCTTTTGTTCCCTGAATGCTTTCCGTAGAGTTCCGGAGGACGGGAATGAAGATGGCGGCCTCCCAGTCTCCAGCCCGCAGGAGCCGAGAGCCCGGGGCCCCACTCCTCAGTGCACCCTCAGAGAACAGCGCCCAATTTCTCCCGTCTCCCTGGCCTTCGGCCACGCTCCGAGCTCACCGAGTCTGCGACCGGTTCAAGGTAACCCCGAGCTTAGAGCTCACTCCTCGGCTCCGTCTCTGTAGCCGGCTTCCCCTTTCTAATACCTGTAAGCTCTGCGACCCTCAGACACCCCCGATCCTTCTGTGACCCTGCGTGACCCTGAGGCCACGCTGACCCTGCGTGGGCTTCACCCCGGTTAAGCCTCTGGAGCGATGTCCCTCAGCGGAACAGACTTTTAAAAGTCCTGATTTTGTGCTCCGTTGCTCCGCCGCTTGCCGGGAGCCGGCCCCTCCCCCCGCGGTCTATCTTCCCGTCGGTTTGGCTTCACTTCTCCGCCAGTCCTACCTTTCAGAAAGTGGTTGATTTTCTGTTTCTAGAATTGCTGTTTTTTTTCTCTTCGATCTTCCGTTGTATTTGTAGGTGTTTGCAATCTTTAGATAAGCTATCTAGCTGATCTCCCGCTACCTGAAGTAGTCTCAGCCTGCTACTTCTCTGCCATCTTCACTCCCACATTCAGCACAAACATTTTTTTAATTGTACTAATATTAATTGGTGTTGGTATTGGTGTTCTGAGCTACTGTGTATGTATGGGGGATAAAAAAATGAATAATTATGGGAAATTATGACCTGTGTTCTTGAGAAATGGGACTCAGTGAAGAAGAAACTTCTGGTTTCCATAGTTTCTTTTTATTTTATTTTATTTTTTCATCATTAGTGCATACTTTTAAATCCCTAACACCTACCTATCTCCCTCTGGTAACCATCAGTTTTTTCTCTATAATTAAAATCTGTTTTTTTGATTTCTCTCTCTCTTTTTTTCTGCTTTGCTTATTTCTTTGTTCCTTAAATTCCATATGAGTGAGATCATATGGTATTTGTCTTTCTCTGACTTATTTCACTTAGCATTATACTCTCTAGCTCTATCCATGTTGTTGCAAATGACAAGATTTTATTCTTTTTTATTGCTGACTAATACATATATTATATATATATATTATACCACATCTTTATCCATTCATCTAACAATGGACAGACACTTGGGCTGCTCCTACAGTTTGGCTATTGTAAAAAATGCTACAATAACCATGGGGGTACATATATCCCTTTGAATTAGTGTTTTTTGTATTTTGGGGATAAATACCCAGTAGCATAATTACTGGATTGTAGAGTAGATCTATTTTTAGTTTTTTGACGAAACTCTATACTGTCTTCCAGAGTGGCTCTACCACTTTGCATTCCCATTAACAATGCAAGAAGGTTCCTTTTTCTCCACATCCTCATCAACACCTATTGTTTCTTGTGTTTTTGCTTTTAGCCCTTCTGACAGGTGTGAGGTCATGTATCATTTTAGTTTTGATTTGCATTTCCCTGATGATGAGTGATGTTGAATGTCTTTTCATGTATCTGTTGGCCATCTGGATGTCTTCATTGGAGAAATGTCTGTCCGTGTCTTCTGCCGATTTTCTAAATTGGATTATTTGTTTTTTGGGTATTAAGTTGTATAAATTCTTTATATAGTTTGGATACTTTATGTATTTTGGATACTAACCCTTTATTGGATATGTCATCTGTAAATATCTTCCCTCATTCAGTAGGTTGCCTTTTAGCTTTGTTGTTTCCTCTGCTGTGTAGAAACTTCATTTTGATGTAGTCCCAATAGTTTGATTTGCTTTTATTTTGCTTTCCTCAGGAGACATATCTAGAAAAATGTTGCGATGGCCAGTATCAAAGAAGATACTGCCTACGTTCTCCTCAAGGACTTTTACGGTTTCACATCTCGCACTTAGTCTTTAATCCATTTTGAGTTTGTTTTTGTGTATGGTGAAAGAAAGTGGTCCAGTTTCATTCCTTTGCAGTTAGCTGTCCAATTTTCCCAACACTGTTTATTGAAAAGACTGTCTTTTTACCATTGTACATTCATTACTCTTTTGTCAAAGATTAATTGACCATATAACTGTGGGTTTATTTCTGGGTTTTCTAATCTGTTCTATTAATTCATGTGTCTATTTTAATGCCAGTACTATACTATTTTAATTACTGCTGCTTAGTAATAGAACTTAAAATCTGAGTTGTTATACCTCTAGTTTTGTTTTTCTTTTTCAAGATTGCTTTGGCTATTCAAGGTCTTTTATGGTTCTATACAGACTTTAAAATTGTTTGTTTTACTTTTGTGAAAAATACTGTTGGTATTTTGATAACGATTGCATTAAATCGGTAGATTGCTTTGGGTAGCATAGACATTTTCACAATGTTTGTTCTTCCAACTCATGAACATGACTGTCTTTCCATTTGTATTGTCTTGAATTTCTTTCATCAGTGTTTTATAGTTTTCAGAGTAAATGTCTTTCAACTCTTTGGTTAAGTTTATTCCAAGATATTTTATTGTTTTTGGTGCAAATGTAAATGGAATTGTTTTCTCAGTTTCACTTTCTGCTGCTTCATTATTAGTGTCTATGTATGCAACAGATTTCTGTACATTGATTTTGTAGCCTGCCACAGTTTGTTATGAAAAATTATCTATCACTTGTATTATTGTTCTGCTATATGTTCCATGTCTTTTTATTTCTGTCGGCTTTAAGATTTTTTTCTTTAATTTTATTTTTCAGCAATTTGGCTATGATGTACCTAGTTGGGGTTTTCTTTGAATTTATCCTACCTGATAGCATGATGTACTTCATACTTTCTTGGGAAATTTTTACCTGTTATGTTTTCATATTTTTCTGCCTCTATTTATGCTCTTCCTTCCCCTTCCATGACTCCAATTATATGTATGTCAGATCATTTGATATTTTCTCACAGTTCTACTGTGAGAAATGGTCTACTAATTTTCATTCCCCCCTCCCATTGTTTAGATTGAGTAATTTCTATTGAAATTTCCATTAACTGACTCCTTCATTTCACTTATATTTTCCTTTGTCAGTTTTATTTGAAATTGTCTTTTTTTGGTCTTCATTTTTGGAGAGTACTATTATTAGATATAGATACATGGGTTAAAATTTTATTTATGCACTTTAAAATGTCATTTAATTATCTTATGCTATTTCCAATTTGCTGTATATCTTAGTCAGTGTATTTTTTTATCTTAGATGTTATATTCCTAGGTCAGAAATTTAGATTTGAATTTTTTTCTAAAAATAATTTTCATCTTTGTACTAACTCTGTCCTTTAGTTAATTAATCATGACTAAATTTTAATAGCTGTTTTCAAATTCTTGTCTACTAATTCCAACATTTAGTCCAGTCAGGTTTGGTTTCTATTGATTATTTTCTCAGTATGTCTGTAGGCCATATTTTTCTGTTTCTTTTCATGTTAATAACTTTTTATTATGGGGGCACCTGGGTGGCTCAGTGGGTTAAAGCCTCTGCCTTCAGCTTGGGTCGTGTTTCCAGGGTCCTGGGATCGAGCCCCACATCAGCCTCTCTGCTCGGTGGGGAGCCTGCTTCCTCCTCTCTCTCTTTGCCTGCCTCTCCATCTACTTGTGATCTCTGTCTGTCAAATAAATAAATACAATATTTTTTTTTAAATAATTTTTTATTATGTACTGGACATTATAGGGATACTGAATGTTGTCTCTGAAAAATATTATTTTTTTTTTGGCAGAATTTGACTTGACTAGATACAGACTCAGAACTCTGTCTCCCTTGGATGGATAGTGGCTGAAATGTGCTAAATACCCACACCCTTTCTGCTGTTGTTTTCTGCTGGGTGATTTTGAGTTTCCTATTACATGAATGTACTCCTGAGATCATCCAAAGACTTGGATGGAATATTTTTTTTTTATTGTGTTATGTTAGTCACCATAAAATCATTAGTTTTTGATGCAGCATTCCAAGATTCATTGTTTATGTACAACACCCAGTGCTACATGCAATAGGTATCAATATGCTTAATACCTGCCACCAGGCTCACTAAACCCCCCCACCCCCTTTCCCTCTAAAACCCTCAGTTTGTTTCTCAGAATCCACAGTTTCTCATGGTCTGTCTCCCTTCTCTGATTTCCCCCAACTCACTTCTTTCCTTCTCCCAATGTCCTCCATGTTATTCCTATGTTCCACAAGTAAGTGAAACCATATGATAATTGACTTTCTCTGCTTAATTTATTTAACTCAGCATAATCTCCTCCAGTTCCATCCCTGTTGATGCAAATTTGGGTTTTCATCCTTTCTGATGGCTGAGTAATATTCCATTGTATATATGGACCACATCTTCTTTACCCATTCTTCTGTTGAAGGGCATCTCAGCTCTTTCCACAGTTTGGCTATTGTGGACATTGCCGCTATGAACATTGGGTCACATATGACCCTTTTTTTCCACTACCTCCATATCTTTGGGATAAATACCCAGTAGTGCAATTGCCAGGTCATAGGGTAGCTCTATTTTTAATTTTTTGAGGAATCTCCACACTATTTTCCAAAGTGGTTGCACCAATCTTCATTCCCACCAACAGTGTAAGAGGGTTCCCCTTTCTACACACTGGATGGAATATTTATGCAGATTTTCAGACTCCTTTATTCTCAGGGTTCTCCCTTTACTTCCAGCCATTGTGTC
Organism: Lontra canadensis; assembly: GCF_010015895.1. Classification (NCBI taxonomy): domain Eukaryota; kingdom Metazoa; phylum Chordata; class Mammalia; order Carnivora; family Mustelidae; genus Lontra; species Lontra canadensis. The sequence continues at coordinate 11,316,658 of NW_022631003.1, forward strand.
AGCTCTACACTTTGTTTTATGATTCCTATAGCACTAAGACTGCAGCTTTCTACTTGAATTATAGCTATCCCATGTTCCACAGACTGGGAATTTCCCTCAGGCAAAAAGCCACAAAATACATAGAACTCTTTCTAGTAATCTTCTCCATTGTGTGTGTTTGAAAGCAAAGTGTGCTATTAGCAGTGAGCACATCTACGCAGGTTTTGATTTTAAATACCACTCCCCACAATTATACCAGTTCTGTGCTATTTCTGATAAAAATGTACAATCTTAATCTAACTATAAGAAAAGATCAGACACACAACTTGGTGATAGACCTGGATGTGGCCTGAATTTATCAATCTACATAATTTCAGAAGTGGGATTGAGTGGGATGGTATTAACTGAGTGAATGGTGCAGATTTTTCCAGCTGGGCCTTTTTACTATGCTGTGGATCTGACTGGATTATGACTTAACATATAATCCCAGAAAATATTATGGTCCTTTTCCTCCAAGGAATAACTAACTCAATTGGGGTCACTGGCTGGTTTAGTCAGTAAAGCACATGGCTCTTGATCTTGGAGCTGTGAGTTTGAGCTCACATATAAGTTTGAGTTCATATAAGAAGGTATCAAATTGGGTGTAGAGATTACAAGGAATAATTTAAAATGAAAACAAAACACTAAACCATAAAATATATAATTTATATACTGAAAATAAAATAAATATCTTTCTAGGAAACAAAATAGTCATTTGGAATATATTCCTTTGTTTCTTCCTTCAGCTTGCCTATCTATGTTGGTTTCTATACAGTAAGATGCAATAACCACTTCTAGTCTTGAAGAAGTGGCCTTGTGTAGGAGATGAAATTTTTGTTCCTTCCCTGCCCCAATCTTGGTCACCTCTCAACTTTCTGTGCTTTTCCATGTGTCCTGTTATATTTTTAATAACTCACAGTAGTTGAGAATGTTCTAAGAATTGTCAGTGTACTAAGGAAAGGACCTCAGCATGTACATTTAGGCTGACTGGAAGCCAGATCCTCAGATGGCAGCTTTTAAAATTATGTAAATATATATAGTCCCAAGGGGCCACAAGTATAAGCCCCACTGGCCACCAGAGTCAGGTGGTCTGGAAGTATCCTTTGGGTGGCAATCACAAAACTCAGGTCTTCAGATGAGTGTATAAACTTGTTTCTGGAAGATACTGGCAAGCTAGAGGAAAGCAGAGGAAAAGTGCAAAGATGGCATCCACAGCCTACATTCCTTGAGAGCAGCTGTGTGGGTCACTAAATGTATGCCAAACCTGAAACCTGCTCCTCAGTTCAAAGCTCCAGGACAAGCTATTTGGCATCCTTCAAAGGAAGACTGGAGAGTGTGCCTCAGTCTGCTGTCTGTGCCATTCTTTGGAAGTAGTAGCCTGCCAAGAACTGTCTGTCTATTGCTACAATCCTGTGCAAACCAAGGGAGCAAACCCTTCTGTTCACCAAAACCAGGCAATCAAAGAGGCATCTCTTGGGCATCAGCTGCAAACACCAGGCACCAGATGCATGTAAAGCTCCCCGCAAAGAGATTGACACTCTAGAGCATGACAGAGGGTGAGAATAAAGATTGTGCCTGCCCACTGAGGTCTTTGGAAATATTATAGTAATGTACCTGATGAACAGTTAAAAGTGATTGTCATAAAGCTGCTGGCTGAGTTGGGGAGAGAAATGGATGAACACAGTGAGAACTTCAGCAAAAAGATGAAAAATATAAGAAGGTAGCAAATAGAAGTCATAGGGCTGATGAATACAATAACTGAACTAAAAATACACTAGAGGGGTTCAAAATCAGACTAAGGGAAGCAGAATAAAGGATCTGTCCACTTGAAGACAGAGCGATGGAACTCAATCAGAGCAGCAAAAAGTAAAAAAAAAAGGAAAAAGAAAAAAGATAAAATGAAGATAGTTCATTGAACATGGGACATGTGACAACATTAAACAGACTAACAGTTGCATTATAGGGCTTCCAGAAAGAGGGAGAGAAGGGGCAGGAGTCTCAAAGAGATAATGGCCAAAAACTTTCCTAACGTGGGAAAAGAGGCAGATATCCAGATCCAAGAAGCCCAGAGAGTTCGAAATAAGATGAATTCAGGGGCACCTGGGTGACTCAGTCAAGCATCCAACTCTTGATTTTGGCTCAAGTCATGATCTCAGGGTCATGAGATCGAGTCCCATGTCAGGCTCTGTGCTAGGCATGGAGCCTGCCTAAGATTCTCTCTCTCTCCCTTTGCCCCTCCTCCCAACCCCCTGCCTACTCATGCATGTGTGCTCTCTTTCTCTGTCTTAAAAAAAGATGAACTCAAAGAGACCTAAGACACATTACAGACCTTCCTCAACTTATGATAGGGTTACATCTCAATAAACCCATTGTAAATTGAAAATATTATAAGTCAAAAATGCATAGAATATATCCAACCTACCAAACATCAATGTTTAACCTAGCCTACCTTATGTGCTCAGAACACTTACTTTAGTCTACAGTTGGGCAAAATCATCTAACACAAAACATATTTTATAATAAAATGTTGAATATCTCATGTAACTTGTTTAATACTGTACCAAAAATGAAAAACAGAATGGTTGCATAGGTACAGAATGTTTGTAAGTTTATCAGTTTTTTATCCTTGCAATCAAATCACATGGCTGACCGGGAGCTACAGTTCACTGTCACTACCCAACATCATGAGAGAGTATTGTACTGCATATCATTAGCCTGGGAAAAGATCAAAATTCAAAATTTGAAGTACAGATTCACAACATTGTGAATGTGTATTGTATTCAGTAGAAATGTGTGTTGTTTTCGCACCATTGTAAGTTGAACCATTGTAAGTCAAACTAACTCAGAAAAGTTATCATTCAGAATTGAAGGAGAGATAAAGAGTTTTCCAGGTGAACAAAAGCGAAAAGAGTTCATCACGACTATATTAGTCTTACAAGAAATGTTAAAGGGACTTCTTTAAGTTGAAGAGAAAAGGCACTAATTAGTAACAAGAGCACACATGAAAGAAGAAATCCCACTGGAAAAGTAAACATATAGTAAAGGTAGTGGTTTAATTATTCATAAAGCTAAAGTCAAAATGAAACAAGATGGTATCCAGAGGGAGACAAAGCCTAAGAGACTCTTGCTTGCTGGGGGCTGGAGTGGTAGGAAAGGGTGGTTATGAATATTGGGGAGGGTATGTGCTATGATGAGTGCTGTGAAATGTGTAAGCCTGATGATTCACAGACCTGTACCCCTGGGGCAAATAATACATTTTATGTTAATAAAAATAATTTTTTTTAAAAAAGCTAAAGTTTATAAGATAAAAGTAATAAAAATAACTGATCAAAATAATTAATTAAGGGATACACAAAATAAAAAGATGTAAAATGTGAAATCAATATAAACCATGCATGTATGTGTAGAGAGTAAAAATGTTGAGCTTTAGAACAAGTTCAAACTTAAGTTGTTATTAACTCAAAATAGACTGTTACAAGTTATTATAGTAACCTCATAGTAACCACAAAGCAAAAACCTATAGTAAATACACAAAAGATAAAAAGAAAGGAATATAAGCATACCACTAAAGAAGGTCATCAATTTACAAAGGAAGCAAGCAAGAGAAAAAGGGAACAGAGAGGAACTACAAAAAATAGCTACAAAACAATTGACAGAATGGTAATAAGCACATGTCTGTTGATAATAACTTTAAGTGTAAATGGACTAAATTCTCTAATCAAAAGACATAGAGTGGCTAAATGGATTTAAAAAAATGCCCATTTATACACAGTCTACAAGGACACACTTTAGATATAAGGACACAAATAGATTGAAAATAAAGGATGGGGGGTGCCTAGATGGCTCAGTGCGTTAAGTCTTTGCCTTCGGCTCAGATCATGATCTCAGGGTCCTGGGATCAAGCCCCGCATCAGGCTCTCTGCTCAGCAGGGAGCCTGCTTCCCCTTCTCTCTCTGCCTGCCTCCTCTCTACCTACTTGTGATTTCTTTCTGTCAAATAAATAAATAAAATCTTTAAAAGAAAAGAAAAGAAAGGGATAGAAAAAGATATTTCGTGCAAATGGAAACCAAAAGAAAGCTGAGTAGCTACATTTATATTTGACAAGATAGACTTTAAAACAAAGACTGTAATAAGAGACAAAGAAGGGCATTATATAATGATAGAGGATTGACTCCAACAAGAAGATATAAATGTTGTAAATGTTCATATATCCAACATAAAAGCACCTAAATATGTAAAGCAAATATTAACAAACCTAAAGGGAGAAATAGACAGTGCTATAATAATGTAGAGGACTTTAATACCCTACTTGGATCAATATATAGATTATCCAGACAGAAAATTAAAAAGGAAACATCAACCCTAAACAACATGTTAGACCAGATGAACTTAACAGACAATTATGGGACATTCTACCCAAAAGCAGCAGAATACACATTTCTTTTTTTCAAGTGCACTGGAACATTTTCCAAGATCAATTGTTAGGCCACAAAATAAGTCTTAATAAGTTTAAAGGATTGAAATAATATCAAGCATCTTTTCTGACCACAGTGGTATGACTCTAGAAACTAGTTACACAAAGAAAACTGGAAAATTCACAAATATGTGGAGATTAAACAACATGCTGTGGAACAACTAAAAGGTCAAAGAAGAAATCAACAGAGAAATCAAAATATACCTTGTGATGAATGAAAATGTAAAGGTAACATACCAAAATTTATGGGATGCAGCAAAAGCAGTTCTAAGAGGGAAGTTCATAGCAATGCCTATCTCAAGAATCAAGAAAGTTTCAAATAAAAAACTTCTTCACATCTCAAAGAGCTAGAAAAAAGAACAAATAAAGCCCAAAGTTACTGAAGGAAATAACAAGGATCAGAGCAGAAACAAATGAAATAGAAAAAAAAAAAAAGATAATAGAAAAGATCCGGGGTGGTTCTTTGAAAAGATAAATTAAACTGACAAACCTTTAGCCAGATTCATCAAGAAAAAAGAAAAAAAAAAAAAAAAGGACTCAAATAAATAAAATCTGAAATGAAAGAGGATTGCAATTGATACCACAGAAACACAAATGTTCATAAGATATTACTATGAATTATTATATATAATATAACATGTAATATGCCAAAAAACCTAGAAGTTTCTAAAATTCAGTCAGCTAAGAAACTAACAAATTTCAAAAAATATCTGTGTAGCTAAGGAAAACACATTATTTATGACAAAAATATAAACTTTTCAAAAGATTAGTATTTCAGAAGAATAAATATGGTAGTTTCCAGTTACAAATAAAATATGGCTTTGTTTACTAAATGTATATAAGCTTTTCAGATTATTTTTTAAATGATCATCTGAGATATATAATATTCTAACATTAAAATAGATAATCAATTATCTCAAAAATTATTCTCTACACATATTCTTATTAGCATTTTGGACAGGTAAGTCAGGATAGATTAGGACCATGATAACTTCTGAGTCTTGGTTCTCCAAATGATGTAAGACAATCATCTCCTGTGACAATTTTTTTCCCCTCTATTAACATCTTTTCCCTCTCTATAACACCTTTCCCCCCCTCTATAACACGCTCTCAATAACACATTCTCTTCCCATTTGCTGGAAAGAATTTGAGATCAGAGATGTCTGGGTGGCTCAGTCTTTTAACATCTGCCTTCACCTCAGGTCATAATCCCAGGGTTTTGGGATCAAGTCCCATGTTGGGCTCCCTGCTCTGTGGGGACCGTGCTGCTCCCACTGCTTGTGCTTACTCTCTGTCTGTCAAATAAATAAAATCTTAAGAAAAAAGAATTTGGGATCAGAATGAGAGGCACTGCTCATCATTGATCATTTACAAATCAAATGTCAATATTGAATGAAGCATCATTCAGCTACATTAACTAAGGTGGTTGAGTATGCAGTTATTTGACCAGAACATGCTCTCTATCTCTGCTGATCATTCATTGCTATTTGTAACTCTCTGAATAACTCTGGATGGTGTCCTTGAGAGACTGCCTCAAAGATTTCTGTGATTGTCTACATTTATTTATAAAATATTTATTGACTAGACAAAGGGTCAATAAGCACTTGAGAAGATGCTCAACATCATTAGCTGTTTGAGGTGTACAAATTAAAACAATTAGACACCACACCTACTAGCATGGCTAACATAAAATGACAAGCAATAATAAGCATGAGTGAGGATATGGAGGAATTAGAACTCTTATTCATTGGTAGGATTGTAAAATGGTTCAACCACTTTCCAAAAACAGTTTGGCAGTTCTTCAAAATGTTAAAAACAGGGTTACCATATGACCCAGAAATTCCACCTCTTGACATATACCCATGAGAGTGGAGAACATATGTTCACATAAAACCTTATAAATGATTGTTCACAGCAGTATTTTCATGATAGCCAAAAAATGGAAACAACCCAAATGTCTATCACCTGATGAATGGATAAAAAATATGTCACAGATTCCTATAATGGAATATTATTCAGCCACAAAAAGGAATGAAGTGCTGATACAGGCTACAACATGGATGAAACTTGAAAATACTTTGCTAAGTAAAAGAAACCAAGGCAAGAAAAGGCTACACATTATATAATTCCATTTATATAAATGTCCAGAATAGGCAAATCTATAGAGATACAAAATAGAATAGTGGCTTCTAGGAGTCAATGGGAGGAAAGAGGATTGCCAATGGGTGAGGAAGTTTTGGAAATGATAAAAATGTTATAAAATTATATAGTGGTGATGGTTACACAACTCTGTGAATATAGTAAAAACAAATTGTGTACTTTAAAAGGGTGAATTTTACGTTATGTGAATTATTTCTCAATAAGATTGTTATAAAAAATATTTATTGACTGCCTGTTCTGTGCCAGAAACCTTTCTAAGTGCTGGGAGTTAATGTAGTGAAGACATCGGAGACCCAGCTCTCGAAATAGATGTGTCTGCTGAATCTAAGTTTGTGTCCCTAACAGACTGCACGTAGGTTGGGGTCCTATACTTTTTGCCAAGGGAAAATTTGGCAGAATAATTTTCCCCATAGTAATTTTCACTTTCCCTTCTCTGTAGCTTTTTCCACTAAGAATATATAAAAAAGAAAACTGTCAAAGAAGTACAAGAGGAGAATGAGTTGTCACAGATTGCAAGAATTTTAAGAAGGTAAGAATGAACAAAATTATCAGATGTTTCAGAGAGGTCAAGAAACATACCCCTTGGATTTGGCAGTTAGGAGGTCTATGGTAATCTCCTAGTACAGTTTCAGTAGAATAGCGAGGAGAGAGCAATTCTGTAATTGTTGCACGTAGCATAGTGCTGAAAACATAGTAGTTGCTAAAGATAATATTTGTTTTCTGTGAGAAAACAAAGACTATACTGACCTGAAGTCCTCATGAGAAGGGAAAATAGATAATGGGTGGATTTGAGGGAATATGAGTTAAAGGAACATATTTTTAGTGGGAAAGAAATTGTCTGCAGTCTGAGAACACATTGCTAGTAGGGAACAAAAGTTTGTATGTAGTAGAAAGAGAAAAGGCAGCAAGGTTTGGAATAGGTGAGAGGGTTCCTCTGGGAATAAGTTAGATCTTTGTAGATACAAGTATATATGCAGGGGTGGGCAAAAGTTTAGGGAAATAATATGTGATGTCTTCAAGTTTATTAATTAGGAAGTGAAATCATCTGCAAAACTTGAGGGTGAATACTAGGGAACCAAGAAGAGGGCTTGAAAAGAGTGGTGAAGATTTGGAACCAATTGTAAAGATTGGAAATATAAACTTGCCAAGCACAATATGAACTTGCCATAAGAGGATTGCCAGGGCATGGTATAGTTTCCAATGTAACTGATGAAATTATTCATTAATATGCCTAAATACTTCAGATTTTGAAGTATTCTTGGGCATACTTTCTTTAAATGTCTTCCAAGAGCTATCTAACTTCAAGGATAAAAAGATAAAGATTGTGGGTTAATGCTATACTGACATTTTCTTATGTGTGTGGATCTTATTGTTTTTAGAACTCAGTTGAAGAATAATTCAGATTATAGGCAATACTTAACATTTTTTCTTTAATGAAATTGTCAAACATAACTTGTGTTAACTCAGATATCATCTTTGTTCTTTGGGCCACTTAAGACATGGATGAGACTGACTTTTCAACATTATCCTGTGGATTGTAGCTGTTCAAAAGTTTCCTCAAGATGTATGTGTATTCCCTGAAATCTTGTGATTTCATAATCATTTCTGGCTTGGAGCTCCTATTTCCATTTAGTCTAGTTTATAGATCATGTAACTTTCTGTTCATTTTGCCTGTTTCCTATCATGTTAACCCAGTTGTTGATTTTGGTCTTCATCTCAGTAGCCACTAGGAACATTCACAGAGGCAGAGACATGTAGAGATGACTTTGCTGAAGGTGGTAATACGCAGGGATTCTTATATCGTAGTAACAGAAAACAACTCAACTTGATGTCAGCCTCCTGTACTTTTCTTACCCTTCTTTTCTTCCTCTATTCTAGGGAAGAAAACCTCAGTTCCTCCCACTCTTAAATGGAGAGTCATTTAGCTGTCTATGTCTCCTACTGCCAAAGTCAGACTGAGATACATCTCGGCCTATGCAAAGCCAATAAAATGCTCAACTGAACAAATGGACCTTTTTAAGAAATCTTTTTGTGTCCCTTTTACATAACTCTCTAGTCAATTTCATTTTTTCTTTTTTTTTCAGAACTTATCATTAAAAATATTCTTTTTCTTGCAAAAGATAAGACTATTAGGGGTGCCTGGGTAGCTCAGTGGGCTAAAGCCTCTGCTTTCAGCTCAGGTCATGATCCCAGGGTCCTGGGATCGAGCCCCACATTGGGCTCTCTGCTCAGCGGGGAGCCTGCCTCCCCACTTCTCTCTCTGCCTGCCTCTCTGCCTACTTGTGATCTCTGTCTGTCAAATAAATAAATAAAATATTTTTAAAAAAAGACTATTAGGCAAAATAATTCTTTTTTTTTTAAAAAGACTATTAGGCAAAATAATTCTTTTTTTAAAATAATCTATTTATTTGACAGAGATCACAAGTAGTCAGAGAAGCAGGCAGAGAGAGAGGAAGGGAAGCAGGCTCCCCACTGAGCAGAGAGCCCAATGCGGGGCTCGATCCCAGGACGCTGGGATCATGACCTGAGACAAAGGCAGAGGCCTTAACCCACTGAGCCACCCAGGCGCCCCTAGGCAAAATAATTCTTTATCAGAACTAAAAAGAAACTTAGATGCTGCCCCTCATTCCTGAATTGTACCAAAAAGAATTACTGTCAGAGGCCGGTCACATAGCTTTTCATATTCCTGAGTTTTATTTAATTTTTTAAAAAAGATTTTATTTATTTGAGAGAGGGGGGCAGAGGGAGAAGCAGACTCCCTGCTGAGCAGGGAGCCAGCTGTGGGGCTTGATCCCAGGCAGACACTTAAGTGATGGGGCCACCCAGGCACCCCAATATATTCCTGAGTTTTAAAAACTCTTCCATATAACGTTTTTTTTTTTTTTAAGATTATATTTATTTATTCGACAGAAAGAGAGAGAGAGTGCACAAGCAGGCAGAGGGAGAGGGAGAAGCGGGTTCCCTGCTGAGCAGGGAGCCTGATGTGGGACTCCATGCTAGGACCCAAGATCACGATCCGAACTGAAGGCAGATGCCCAGCCAACTGAGCCACCCAGGCGCCCCAACTTTTTTTTTTTTTTTTTTTTTGAAGGTGAGGAAGGGCAGAGGGAGAGAGGGAATCTTAAGCAGGCTCCACTGCTAAGGCAGGGCCTGGCTATAGGGCTCCTCAGGTGTTAGGGCTTGGGCCTTGTCACCTGGGGTGGGACTTGGGTCTGGATCTCAAAACCCTGAGATGACCTAAATCGAAATCAAGAGTCGGGTGTTTAACTGAGTGAGCCACCCAGATGCTGTACTTTTATATAACTCTTATAGTCTATAAAACATGCAAAGTTTTCAAAGCAGACCATGTTTTTCATGAAGGCACCAAAGTCACATATTTTCTTCAGTGTTTTAATTTAAACTGTGGTATCATTGATAGGTATCTCCTCTTGACTATCATGGTGCAATCATCATTACATGTACATAAAAATCCCTATGCCAGACTTTTCACCAAGAAAAAAAAAATAAAAATTTACTTTATTAACAACCAGACCTCATTTTTCTTAGTTTGGTGGAACTTTCCTCTGAAATAGCCAACAAGGTTCCTTCTCTCTTCCTGAGGGTGGTTGGTTGAGCTCTGTGTGGAGAATCAAGAATACTGGGTTATGTCATTAGACCTACCACTAGCTGTTTACATCAGCTAAGTGCCATAACTGAACCTAATTGATCATTAATCGCTCCCTTACAGGGACGAATAAAGAAGAAAAAGGGACTGTTTGAGAACAGTTGAGAAATGCAAAGAAAAATCTTCCTTATTAGATATACAAGCAGTGAAATGGTCCAGTGAGTTCAGGATAATGCTGCAGGTGTTTTGAAGGAACCAATCAATGGTGAGGAAGGTGACAAGAATATAATCACATGCTGTCCTCACCAGTGGGATAGTACCTAATGTATCAAGAAGAATAAACAGGAAGTATTTTAACAGGAGGTTGAGAAGGAGCCTGTGATTTGAGCAATCCAGTGTTCTTATTTCTAAGGAAAACACCCTCCGAGGATAAACACAGCAGGCTTTTCAGATTCAGAATGTTTCAGCTGTTAACATTAATGCAACTGTAGCTTAATGAAAAGGATTTCATGCTGTGGCTACAAAATGTGACTGGAAGTCCTTACAGTAGCATTAATAACAGTAAGATAATAAAATGTCCAGGGCATGGATAGTCTTTAAAAAGTCATTACTAGCAGCAATAACTCACTTTGTAAAATGGCATTGTAAGGAATGGAGAAAGCAGGGAGACCACCACTTGGATGGTGAAGGAGTGGAGTGGGGTGAAGGAGCTCCTGGGTTTTGTGGAGAAGGGGATAGGGGATGGCTAGAATACCAGAAGATGAAGAAAACTGGAAATACTGCTAGCTTTGCAGGGAAGAACATTAGGGGCCACACGTTAAAAAAACATCTTCGCCGATACTCTATGTGTTTTTCTGACTCTGGTGTTGTATTTCTTTTTGAGCATTATAGAATTGTAAAATCGATGGTCAGACTTTTTCTAGGACCTTCTGAGGAGTTAGAGAATCCTTCAGAAATAGAAGACTGGAATTGGTAACTTAAGACAAAAAAAAAAAAGAATAGAATATTGCATGGGCTGGAAATGTGTGCAGGCCATTATTCACAAGTGAACTATGGATAATAATAATAGTAACCACCATTTATGGAGTTCTTTTTTTTTTTTTTAAGATTTTATTTATTTATTTGACAGAGATCACAAGTAGGCAAGAGAGGCAGGCAGGGAAGAGAGGAGGAAGCAGGCTCTCCACGGAGCAGAGAGCCCGATGTGGGGCTCAATGCCAGGACTCTGGGATCATGACCTGAGCTGAAAGCAGAGGCCTTAACCCACTGAGGCACCCAGGCGCCCCTATGGAGTTCTTACTCTATACCAGGTGTTGTATTATGCACTTTGCAAATGGAACCTCATTTAATTTACATAATAAGCAAGGTATTTTCTCATGTCTATGAATGAAGGAAATTGAGGTTAATTAGATGCATTCCGAAGACTAAAATCTATAAAATAAATGGGAAGTTCCAAACAGGCATACTTGTAAGGAAAAACTTAGTAAACTCTGACACCAGGGATGATGAGATGGTGTTATCTACTTTGTGCTTTATAGCAGAGATTAAGACTAGAGCCAAACTCGGGATATTAGTGGAGAAATAATTATCAAAATCTTATCCTCACCTTGCTACCTTTTTAAGCACTACTAACCAGTTGCTGATATTACTATGCTAAACTAATGAAAAGAATCTCAAATCTCATGGAGCTTACATTCTAGTATGGGAAACAGATCATAAGTAAACAGATATTAAAGTAATTTTAGATAGTGATTTTGTTATGGATAAAATGTGAAGATGAAATGGGGGGAGGTTAATTTTAATTAGGTGGTTGCCTGCAGGAGCAAATTTGAGCTTATTCTCAAATTATGTGAATAGGTCAGCCATTTGAAGATCTGGCAGAAAAGCATTTCAGATAAACAAAGTAAATATTGGGGAAATGATCTGATTGTTAAATATGGATGTCCTAGACTATTTAAAGATTGCCAGTATTTTGGTAAATAAAGAGAGCTTCAGTTTGTCTTAATGTATCCCCTAACTCTTTTACTATTTAGATACTCAGTGGTCCAGTCTGCTTCTAAGGTCCCACTATAAATATAGTTGGTGGGCTCTTATGTGGAGGCCTCTTGTGTCCTTTTCAGCTTCTGTCCCAGGTCCTAAAGGAGAAAGGCATTACTCTACCCTAAGTAATTGCTTTAAAGACATCTGCAATGATTCCTCCCATCTGTGTACAAGTGTTTCTTTACAACAGTGATTTCACTACTTCTCTTATCAAGAGATAAAACCCTTTCTCTACAACCTTGAATCTGGCTGGCCTTGTGACATGCTTTTCCAGTAGAATGCTGTTGAAGTAATATTGTCAGATTTGTGAGTATAGGCTTCTAGAGCTTCTGCTCTTGTCCTCTTGGGATACTGCCATCCATATAAAAAAGTCCCAGCCAGTCTCCTCAAGAATAAGAAACCAGATGGAGACAGTGGCCCAGCCAAGGCATCCCCAACTACCAGACTTTTAAAGAGTCAGGCCGGCTTTGATCATGCATCCCTAATGGCCTCATAATGCCATTAGTGACCATCAGCAGAATGATTGACATCAGCAGAAGAACCATCCAACTGAACCCACCTCAAATTTCTGACCCACAGAATTATGAGCAAATAAAATGGTTGTCATTTCAAGCCTTTAGTTTGTTATGCAGCAGTAGATCATTAAGAAACTAGCTAGGCTCCGAAGATCTTTCTTCTGGGCTTCATGTTATCTTGCTCTGACCTGAAGTTGCTAACTGAATGCTCCTTTGAGAGTCTCTTGGAAGGTGCTGGAACGTGTTATACTAATCTTTCATGCCTTTTTCAAATGACATAAATTCAAATTATTTTAAGTATGCATATCAGCAGAAAGATTAATTCTGCTTTTTTTTATATTCTTTTTTTTTAAAGATTTTATTTTATTTATTTATTTGACAGAGAGATCACAAGTAGGCAAAGAGGCAGGCAGAGAGGTGGGGGAAGCAGGCTACCTGCTGAGCAGAGAGCCCGACGCGGGGCTCAAACCCAGGACCCTGGGATTATGACCCAAACTGAAGGCAGAGGCTTAACCCACTGAGTCACCCAGGCGCCCCTGATAAAGTATTCTTAACTTATTATCCTGAACTAATGGACAAATGACACTGCTAAATTGAACAGATGGATTCAGAGTCCTTTCTCACTGTTCTAAACTTTTGTTTTCTTTTAGCACATGCTCTAAATTCCCAGTTTAGGAAACTTTTTTATATTAGGCTATTCACCGAGTATAGGTGTCTAGTGTCCTGAGCACTAGAATCTTGACTACTAACTGTCTATTGATTCTTGGTGTGTCAGGTACTTGCCATTAATAATCAAAGGGGCAATTTTGATTTGGGATGTTATAAAGATATAATTGAGAGTAAAGGAGCTCAGATTAATAAAGGAATCATACATAGTTCTAGCCTACTATCTGGCTGTGGCCTTAATTACTGCTTCCACTCCACTAAGAAATGGAAGGATATGAAGGCACTGGTTATGACATGTCTTTATGGCTTTCCAATGTTATGGCTACATTTATTCCTTTTTGCTACTGAACAGATCCAGTCTGAATAATTCTTCAATTACAGAAGGATGCCTGCTGCAGTTCCTTTTAGTCACCTTCTTTTTTTGTTGTTGCTACTATGATAGTTTTTTTTTTTTTAAAGATTTTATTTATTTATTTGACAGAGAGATCACAAGCAGGCAGAGAGGCAGGCAGAGAGAGAGGAGGAAGCAGGCTCCCTGCTGAGCAGAGAGCTCGATGCGGGGCTAGATCCCAGGACTCCGAGATCATGACCCGAGCCGAAGGCAGCGGCTCAACCCACTGAGCCACCCAGGCGCCCCACTATGATAGTTTTTTAAGGATCTATGATGTTTGATGAGTAATCAGTTACTGATTAGGAGTGTTTACTGAAAACCCTTCCTCTGCTACTCATAGTTCCACCATTCTATGGTTATTTGATATCATTCAATCAATATCCCTTTTCTGCTTTCCCATCAGCATCAACTGTGGTCAAAGTTATCCATTTGCTGACCCACTGGGATTTGTGTGGTTTATTCAAGCAGGTGGAGTACACTAGTCTCTCAAATAATAGACTGACCATGTAATACCTCAGCCAGTTTCATTTTTAACTCCAGCTTTTCTGCATGGTGTCCTATCCATTTTAGACCACCCTCTTTCTGTTCCTAAGCTTATGTTCCCTTTTAGACTAGGCCCTCAACTTCCTGCTTCTTATTTGAAAAACAGTTCTCAGTTTAGAGTAGAAACAAATGGTATTTCCTGAACTCAGTCAGTTGTTGAAATTATGCTCTGCTTATTCGCTGCCTTAAATATCCTGCTCTGCACTTTTACCCATATTCTTTGTAGTGATTAATGCTCACATCTTAAGAGTTAATGTTTCTAAATGTCCTTTAGTTTAGTATTATAGTACCTGGGACTTTAAACATTTTAAGATGAAAGATAAATTCCATTAATGCTTTTTCATAAGGGATAGCAGATTTATAATTGGCAGACTTTTATAGATTTATTGATCTATAAAATTCCATCTCAGAAATCTTTTTCTATGATTCTATGTTATCAGTATCTAAATGTGAAGTTGAGCAGAATGGGCTGGAAATATTTGTAGGATGCTAGAGCTTAACTTTGAGAGATTTAGATGGGTATCGAAGACATTGGTTACCATTTATAAGGTCTTCCCGTAGTAAAACAAAACATAAAACCCTAAAACAACATTTCAAATTCATAGGTATAATCTGGCAAGCTAATATTTGTATTATATTTTTTGAATGACATAAGTCCTACATGAATATGTTGTCATTGTGAAAAATTAATATACAAAAGCAATGCAGAATAAAAACTCAAGCATCTCTTATCTTGTTTGAGTTCCTCCAAAAGCCAACTCTGAGAAAATGTCTTGAGAGTTTGGTATAATGTGAAAACTCCTGTTTTCCTCTTCTACTCATCGCTCACTGAATACTTTCATATTGTGTGGGGGTGGTTTTCCCATGCTAAGCAATTCTCCAACTTTCTGTGGACATCAGCCAGGTGGGTATCCTATAATTCAATTCAGTTCTGACACTGCTTGGAGACAGCATCAGATCCCACAAGTTAAGGGCTTGATCTCAAAAGATTGCTGTTCAGATGCTAATCACAAGTTCACCCAGGCTTTGACTGACTGGATGTATATCAGAGGTTCCCATAATCCCTTAGTTTTGATAATCTGCTAGAATGGCTCACAGAATTTAAGAAAACAGTGTTTTTACTACATTACCAGTTTATTACAAAGGATACACCTCAGGAGCAGGCAGATGTAAGAGATGCATAGGACAAGGTATGGGGGGAAAGCATGTGGAACTTCCATGCCCTTTCAAGGCATACCACTGTCCCAGCATTTCCATGTGTTTACCAACCTGGAAGCTCTCTGAACCTGGTTGTCTGTAATGGAGGCCCCATTACATATGCATGATTGATTAAATCATATGCCTTTGGTGATTAAGTCAACTTCCAGTCCCTGGCCCCTCCCCAGAGGTTGACAGATGAGGCTTGAAAGTTCTAATCTTCTGGTCTTATGGTTGGCTCCTATTAGTCCCTATTCTGTGGTCATCTAGGAACTTTCAAAAAATCACCTAATTAACATAAATTGAAGTGCTGTTAAAAGGGGCTTGTTACGAATAACAAATGACACCTTTATCTCCCTTACACTTAGGAAAGTCCAAGGACATAGGACTTTGTGCCAGGAATAAGTATGAATACCAAATATATATTTCCCATTATAAATCACCATATCACAATAGGTATTTTAGTAGGGAGGCAAAGGAGTGAAGAAAATGACAAGGAAAGAGAAGAAATTCCAAAAAAGTTAATTACTACCACAGATAGTTGAAGCTTAATCCTGTTGGAGAATCTCTGAGGAATCCTGTAGAATTGTAGAAATTTGCTTTAGAATTTTCCTCCTTAAAAAAAAAAAAAGAATTTTCCTCCTAAACTATTCGTTTCCTTGATCTATTTATTTAGTCTAAAACTAGTTAATATCTTACTGTTTTATTCTACTGTATAGTATGTTTTGATTTCTAGTAGGGTAAATTGTCTTTCCTATTGCTATTCTTCTTAAGAGCTAATAATGTTCTTTGGGTTTTTAGTCATTGTTTTTTTTTTTAATATTTTATTTATTGATTTGACAGAGAGAGATCACAAGCAGACAGAGAGGCAGGCAGAGAGAGAGAGAGAGAGAGAGAGGGAGGGAAGCAGGCTCCCTGCCGAGCAGAGAGCCCGATGCGGGCGGGACTCGATCCCAGGACCCTGAGATCATGACCTGAACCGAAGGCAGCAGCTTAACCCACTGAGCCACCCAGGCGCCCTAGTCATTGTTTTTAAGTAAGCTCTACACCCAGTGTGGGGCTTGAGGTCACCACCCTGAGGTCAAGGGTGGCATGCTTTATGACTGAGTCAGCCAGGTATCCCAAAGCTAATAATGTTTATACATTTTTTTCTTCTGTATAATATTTAGAATAAGCTAATAAAGTTTTCTTTCTTTTTTTTTTTTAATTCTTAGGGGATTTGGATTGGAATTGCTTTGCTTTATAGTAAATATTGAGTGTTCCCATTCAGGAACATATGTCTCCAATTTAGTTGGGTTGTTGTACATGTTTGTAAAAGTTTTATTTTTTTACATAGATTTTGTACATTTCTTATTTCATTTTCTTGTCAATATTTTATAGTTCTTGTTGCTACTGTGAATGGGATCTTTAATTTGTAATATTTTATTATTATTATTTTTTTTAAATAATCTCTTTGCCCAAGGTGGGTCTTGCAGTCATGACCCCGAGATCAAGAGTTGCATGCTCTACCGACTAAGCCAGCCAGGCGCCCATAATTTATAATTTTAAAACATGTTTTTGGTAGTGTGCAAGAAAGCTATCTATTTCTGTAGGTTGCCTATGCATGTAACTTACTAATAGTTACTAACTTAAGTAATAGTTATTACTTACTTACTAATAAGTAATTAATACTAGTATTAATTACTAGATCAATTACTACAGTTAGTAAGTTATTAACTTACTAGTAGTTATTGACAGGTAAACTTCTATCCCTTTACATTCTTCTCCTTTCAGACTCTCTTATCAGTAGTAGGAGACACAATTTGGTGGCTTTTTTCCCACCTCTTACCCTTGGAGATTAAAAAAAGACTTTATGTTTCTGACTATTTTAACTAGATTTTACTTACCTTTTGTGATCTATCGAATTTCCACTATTACCACCACACACCAGCCCCCTGGAATATACTTTTTCTACTTTAACATTCTGGCTCAAATAGAGCTAGAATTTTTTAAAAAAGCACTTTAATAGGGGCGCCTGGGTGGCTCAGTGGGTTAAGCAGCTGCCTTCGGCTCAGGTCATGATCCCAGGGTCCTGGGATCGAGCCCCACATCGGGCTCTCTGCACAGCGGGGAGCCTGCTTCCCTTCCTCTCTCTGCCTGCCTCTCTGCCTGCTTGTGATCTCTGCCTGTCAAATAAATAAATAAAATCTTTTAAAAAAAAAAAGCACTTTAATAAATGCTAATGACTTTTAAAGGACATGTTACAAACAACAAAAACCTAGATTTATGTAAGTGCAGAATTTTTACCATAGCACTGTTTCCTTACTTTAAAAGTATAAAGAACATTTCTTCCCAAGTGTCAACATATTTCTTTACACTGACCTGGGCTTGATTTTCATCATTAATTCTATGGACATCAAAAAGAAGTAGAACAGCTTGTATAAAACCTCCTTGCTATTGGGGTACCTGGGTGGCTCAGTTGGTTAAGTGTCTGCCTTTGACTTGGGTCCTGACCTTGGGGTCCTGGGATCCAGCCCCACATCCTTGCTATTGATTTTATGTTAATAACCTGTATACTCTATAGTGTATTGTATTACGCTCTTGAAAAAAAATTTTTCCTAATAATGTGACTTTTTCTTTATTCTTTGCCTGAATCCAAACCAAATTTCAAATAAATCTTTACACATGATAATCTAAGTTTCTGAACGTAAGTAGTAATATGGCATTGTCATCAAGAGGTTTGAAACCAGACAGACCTGGATTTGAGTCCCAACTCTACCAATTATTACATGTGTAAGTGTGTAAAAATTATTCAACCTTTTTGAGATTTAGTTTTCTCCTTATAAAATGCTACTAATATTATCTACCCCATAGAGATTGTAGTTGAACAATTGTTGTCGAGATTAAGGAGCTCTAGTTTGTCAGTTAGTGCATACTATTTTCTCTATTCCCACAGTTCTTATTTTCCTAGGCATTATTTGATATCCTATTGTTTATGGTCAATATTTTAATTTGAGTTGATCCAATAAAATATAAAATCTTAGGAAAACAGTGAACTCTGAGATTGATTCTATAACACTGTTTACTTCCTTCTAATATTCAAATCAGAATCTCATTGGTTCCAAGCTTTTTATTAAGGCTTTTAACCCTTAACTGTAGAGTTGGAGTTCATACATTAAGAAGTCAGGTAATTTTTATTCTTTTCAGTGGCATGGGTCACAAAAGAAAATTCAAGATACAGAGTTGAGGAATAAAAGATAAATAGTAAGTCAGGCTGTGTGAAGCATAAATTGGAAATATATTGTATTATGCCATAAGAGATAAATGAGTTTATAGCATCAAAATAAATGACTCAGTGTATTATTTTGCTATAATTTCAGGCCATACTAAATTACTTGCAGTTTCTTGGCCATACCATGAAGTTTTATATCTCTATCTTGACACATGCTGTTATCACCTTCCTGGAATTCCCTTTTCTCTATCACTTTTATCTATTTAGTCTATTAGCGCTTCCCAGTGAGCTAATACAGTGCATATGTGCTTTCCTCATGCAGTGTTCGAGGTCATACTAGTAAAGATCATCTTCATCAGATCCCGATCAATTACTATGCTTCTTGTAAAGCTCTTTCTCTTCTAGGTACTTATTACTTACCTATGTTCATGTACTAATTGTATTATATTATTATATTATTACTTTGTCTGCCTCTGTCCCTTACATTACTGTGAGCCTGATCACCATCGCATATTTGGCATCTAGAAATGAGTTGTAAACGTGTGTTAAATGAACTGACACTTATGTTGCACTGCTCATGTACCTTGACTTACCTAACCCCTAACCTTCTGAACTATTCAGCTATGCATTCATTCCACCCATTTATTTATCTATCCCATCCACTTATTCCATCCATCTATCCCATCTATCCATCAGTTTTATCCATCTGCTTATCTACTCCATTAGCCTATCCATCCACTTCATCTGTCCCATTTGTCCATATCTATCCAGAAAATACTTAATTTGTGATTTTTAAACACTGTGATTGGCAATGGACATAAAAAATGAGAAATATGTAAATTGCAGGTTCAAGGGATTCATAAAGAGGAAGTGGAACAAGCTAAAAAATAAATCACTTTTCTATTTTTTTATAGTGATTAAAGTAAGAAGTTCAAGTAATAATAGCATTATTTTGGGTCAATTGCATATTTTATTTTCCAAAAATACAATAAGTATTTGTTTAGAAGTGAAGTGGGATTTTACTTTTTTCCTAGAATTGAGCAATTTTATGACATAAGAGATAGTATTAATGTTCTGGAAGAAATATAGATCTGCTTTTTCCATAATCCAGTAACCTTTTAAAGCAATAGTAGATATGTGGTATCTTCTGATATAATTATTTTTATGATTTTCTTAATGCTCAATTACTACATAGAGATTTACTCTGTGTAAATAATAAAGCAAAATGTGTGAGCACATTTTATTTATTTATTTTTATTATTTTAAAAATTTAAATTCAGTTAAGTAACATACAATGTATTACTAGTTTCAGAGGTAGAGTTCAGTGATTTATCAGTCTTATATAATACCCAGTGCTTATATGAGCATATTTTAATGTTTATGGTTTTTAAAATGTTTTTTCAGCCAGAAATAAATAACTGTTCTGTTTTAGGAAATGAAATTAAGACACAAATTTTCAATCTTAGATCCAAATAAGATTTTTAAATGTATCGCACAATTGTAATCGAAAGAACAGAGAAAGGGCAACCACCTTCCACAAATGGGTAAAAGGATCAGGCCTTAGCTTTCTTACCACACTGGCCATATGAAACCAGAGAGTGAAAGAGAAACCAGGAGAGCATACTGTGCATGAACACTGATCTTTAACATGATGTCCCTACCTTCTAGTAAAATTCGGCTCCTTGGCCCAAAAAAGATTCTGATTGATGGGATGAGTAACTCCCCATCCCAGTAGTCACTGTAAGCCCAGAGGTACTCAAGTGTTTTCTCAAGACTCACAGCGCTCCCTTCTCACCCCTGAGCAGAATTCTATCTTCCCTATATTCTGAGGTCAAAACATAAGGAAAGGATGAATGTTTGAGTTTTGCAAAATATTATTTTATCTGTGGATAAAATTATTGTTATGACTTAGAGGATTTGGAGCTTAAACAAAGAATGTGAAATAAAATTTTTCAAGCTTATTACACTATATTTTTATAGTTTAAATCAGATTATATTGTTCAACATTAAAAGTAAGCATATTCGTATTCTGTTTAACCTCTGCTAGATTTAGATAGATGTTCTCATTGAGTATCTTTTGCTAATAAATAAATTGCATCTAAAACTATAATTAACTTACTATTTCCTCTAATATGACGTGCATATACCTTAATGAAATTTATAGAAAATTATGTTTCAAGACTATAAATGGCAAATGATTTAATCATTGTTATATCATTAAATGAATCTCAATGGAAGAGAGAACAATTTAGATCTAAACAAATATGCATCTAGTTTTACCACCAAAAGTCATCTAAAACCAACAGGCAATATCTTATTTTAGTTTTTTAAAATTGTATTTTGAAAGACTTTGTATTTCCCGTGTCTTTGCCACCTATTTTTCTCAATTGAAATAGGTCTGATAATGGGGTTATTTCTGCCATACATAAAAATTAAAGCCTCCTGTAAATATATATTTGTAAAAAAAAAAAAAAAACTTGAAAGCTGAAAAGATACTGTAAAATATTTTATCTGAAAGCTGTTATTGGTAAAAGAAGATAGATAAATGAGAAAGTTTACAAATATGAAAATAATCAGTTTTTTTATAACTGCTCTACTTTATATTTATCTAGAATTAAAAGATTAAATTAAAGCTAAGTAAGAGTCCAACTATTTTTATGTTTTTAGCAAAGTATAAAATAATGGCATACTGCTCTTTCCTTTAGCTTTCCGTTACTAACTCTCATCTAGAAGGTTGCATAGCATATAGTATGTTAATTAATTCCCAAGGCTATGATATAAACTTCCTTATAAAATATGATCTATACACTGATCTTTTTTTTTTTTAAGATTTTATTTATTTATCTGACAGAGATTACAAGTAGGCAGAAAGGCAGGCAGAGAGAGAGGAGGAAGCAGGCTCCCTGCTGAGCAGAGAGCCCGATGTGGGGCTCAATCCCAGGACCCTGGGATCATGACCGGAGCTGAAGGCAGAGGCTTTAACCCACTGAACCACCCAGGCACCCCTATATACTGATCTTTGATAATAAGCCAATGTAATATTCTTTAGGAAGTATAGAAATTAAAGGAATTAACAAAAGATATCCATATTTCATGGTTAAAACAAAAACATATAATTTATATCAAAGTACTTTGAAAGATACAGAGTGCAGTGCAAATATAAAATAGTAATTTCAAAAATTTTTAATCTTACTTTTCCTGGTGTCTTTCCTATTTATAAGGCTTCTTTATACCTTTCATGTGATCCCTATTCTACTTAAACTGTTGGCCAATCCTATCAGGCAGAGAATAAGAAAGAGATAAGGAACCAATAAGCATGGTGTTAAGGCACTTTAAATAGTTCATTTAATCTTAGAGCATGAAAAATCTTGTCGGATAGGCCAGATGTCTGTTTCTTTTATGGCCATAGATGAAATGGGTTGTGGTTGTTGTTTTGTTTGTGTCTGCTTTTGTTTTGATGTTATTATTTCTGTTAGTTTCCTTGCTGCTACTTTAATGAACTTGGAACCTTAAAACAATGAATTATCGTCTAATGATTGGACTGGAAGAGATTTTTAAGGATCCTTAGGCCCAACACATTCTTCATTGTAGAGCTAAAGAATCTAAGGGCTCCTGAGAGGAGCGACACAAGGACTAAATGCCACAAGCAATAGTTAACTTTTTTCTGTTGCATTCTTAAACCACTTCTCTAGCGTCTATAAGTATTAGGACAGAAGCATGTCTGAGGTGCCATGATAGAATGAGGAGGGATCCTTAACAGAGGGGTGTGTGTGAAAGAGAAAGAGAGACAGACAGACAGACACAGAGACAGACACAGAGTGAGACCACAGCACTGCTGTGAATGACTAGGAGGGAAAATGGGTGGGTAAAGGCTTCTGGCAGTGACGGACACCTTAGGATCAGTAAGGAATAGTCTAGGCAAAGGTAGAGAGAGAGGGGCATGAAACTCAGAGGAAATAGCATGTAGAAAGATATGAAAGTTCAGAGAATATAGGTGTGTGGAACTGAATGAGGAATTGGACTGATATAAATGGCCAAAGGAAAAGCATCTCTGAAAATACCAATATTACGAAGACTTAAGAGGTAAATTCTCAAGAGTTCTGAGAGTGTTTATTTTAATAATCTTGTATTTTGTTTAATTGTTTAGCCTTCCCCCCATGTTTTTTTTTTCTTTTTTGCCATGGCTTCCAGGAAGCTTAATGCTTAATACTGTATTTAATTGCGGTAGGCTCACTGAGACTTGTTTTTGTTATATACTTATGTTTATCTGTTGTTTTTTTTTTTAGTTCCTTCTCAGTTACTTGCTTTTAATTATTTTTCTCTTGCTTTAGGTTCTCTCTAAAAAATTATTTGTGCTTTTTTATTGATGGCCTGGAAAAGTCCCTGATATGGAAGAGAAGGGAATATTAGAACAAATCATGCCTACTTCCCTACTCTGGCCAGGGCTAACCCTGTATTGACCAATGGTTCCTTTTGTGAATGTAGAGAATAATTTTTTCATGAAAATAGGCACAACTTAAGGGCATAGCCGTTTAATTAAAGTATCAAAGCTTAGATGCGAATAAGAAACGTGAAGACTGGTGCCTCAAGCACAGAATAATCTTTTATAATAATCAAAGAATTTCCTTTATTTATTCCAGCAATTCAAAGTTTAAATAGACTATTTATTTATTTATTTACTTACTTTTAAAGATTTTATTTATTTGACAGAGAGAGACACAGCGAGAGAGGAACATAAGCAGGGGGAGTAGGAGAGAGAGAAGCAGGCTTCCCACTGAACAGGGAGCTCCATCTGGGGCATGATCTGGGGTTCGATCTGGGGCTCGATCCCAGGACCCTGGGATCATGACCTGAGCTGAAGGCAGACACTTAACAACTGAGCCACACAGGCGCCCCTAAGTAGACTATATTCCACATAAAATACAGGGTTAAAGTTTCCAGGAAGGTATTTATTTTGATTCTATTTTTTTTTATTGATTCTAACATTGGGATAATGTGTAACTCCCAGATTCCTAAACAAATTATTATTTTTTTCAGATCTGTAATTACCTGATCTGTTAAAATCAGCAAACATTTTTTCCCTTTACTTTTCTTCTTTTGTCCTATTGCACTGCGTGTATCTCTGTAAGCCATATTCAATTCTCTTTGAAAGGAGGCAAGGCATAAATAAACAGAAAAGTATTTATTAAGTACTCATCTTGCACCAAACAAGATTATAAAGATAAATGTTTCTAGCCAAGTCAGGGAGACAAACATTTTTTAAAACGCTTATGCAATGTTATGGACTGAATGTTTGTATCCTACCACCAAGTCCTGTGTTAAAATAACCCCCAATGCAATGGTGTTAGGAGATGGGCCTTTGGGAGGGGATTAGGTCCTGAGGGTGGAGACTTCATGACTGTGATTAGGACCCTTATTAAAGGGACTCCAGAAAACTCTCCACCTCTTCTACCAGGTGAAACACAGAGAGAAGCCTGCTGTCTATGAACCAGGAAACGGGCTCTCACAAGACACCAAATTTGTTAGTACCTTGATTTTGGACTGACCAGCCTCCAGAACTGTGAGAAATAAATTTATATAGTTTAAAGTCCATCAAAATGATATTTTGTGCAAGTAGCCCAAACTGACTAAGACAGACATGAAGTGGTAAATACAAAATTAGAATTCTCCTATGAAGTTGTCTTAGAAAAGGAGACTTTGTGCTCATTCTTGGTCAGCAGGAAGTTTGCTCAGCGGGTATCTCTGCTGAGGAGCAGGGATTGTGGTGAGGAAGGAATTTCATATGCACACATATAGGATCTTTAGAAAAGAGCAACCTGGTCACATAGGCTGGACTATTAGATATGCCAGGATCTGTGGGGCGCCTGGGTTGGTCAGTCCTTAAGCGTCTGCCTTGGGCTTAAGTCATGATCCCAGGATGCTGAGATCTAGTCCCACAAGGGTGCCTGCTCAGCGGGAGCCTGCTTCTCCCTCTCCAGCTCCCCTGTGCTTGTGTTCCCTCTCTCGCAATCTCTCCTTGTCATAAATAAATAAAATCTTAAAAAATAAATAGATATGGCAGGATCCTTTGTGATGGCAGAATCCAGAATGAATGATTGACAGAAAGGTCCAGGAGTGGGGATCAAGATCTCTTTAAGGCAGGATACTACCTTTTCTTTATTCTTGCATTTCCTATAGAACTTTATATAAAGGAGGATTAATAAGATCTACATACAACATGGTCTTCTTCACAAAGTAAATAAGTCCACAAAAAAACCCTTAGTTTCCCCCAATTCATATCTAGATGCTGGAGATATTTATCACTGAAGTTACTTTAATATGATGTGCCAGAGAGACAAAAGGTCAGAGAAAATTGAGATGGGCTTGAAAGGGCAGGCTGACATCTGTGGTTCTTATTCTTTGATCTTTGCCTCTGGTCTTTGATTTATAACAATTATCAAATAGCAGTTTGATAATGGTGAATACTGTAATTGGGAGACCTTGTAATTTTGCAATGGTGAACATTCAGTACAGCATTAAAGTGATTTTCAGCAATGTGCCGTGATTAGGCGAGGGTATTTACATTTACCATCACATTATTTTCTGTTTATTATTGGGTATAATCAAGACAATGAACTTATATAGGCCAGAATAGCACAGTGGCCCATATTCTATGGCTATGTGAGTGTGCAGACAAGAGAGCCGAAGCATGGCCTCCCGGTTCACACTGGTTATTTTCATGACTGATTGTAAAGTATGCAGCTGGACTGACAATGTAACCAGTCCCTCCAATCTGTTGTACAATAGTCACTTTGTACTTCTCGATTTAACCCATGTGGATCAAAAATACTGCAAAGGTAAAGCTTTGTCTAAAGATATAACTTTTGTAGGTTATCCATTTAGCTATCACTTCTCACTTCAGTCCTTGTTACTCTATTGCCTATGCTATAAATCAAAATTCTCACAATTACCACTGAATCTATCCCAGATGACTGTGGCTACAATGAAAATAGATACTATTCTATATGAGGAATAGATGTGTTTTTTAAGGGTTTTGTGTAAAGATTTCAAATCAATTTTTCCGTTGCTTCCATTAACAAACAGACAAATGTATCCACAGAAAATTTGTTAGCGCCAAGGAATAATAAAGTCACTCTTAAGGAAGCAGCAGATCCTTTACAATAACCATTTTTTAAACTTTTTAAAAGATCTTATTTATTTATTTGACAGAGAGATAGAGAGCACAAGTAGGCAGAATGGCAGGCAGAGGGAGAGGGAGCCGGATGTGGGACTCGATCCCAGCACCCAGGTTCATGACCTGAGCCAAAGGCAGATGCTCAACAGATTGAGCCACCCAGACGCCCCTACAGTAACCATTTTAAAGGAAAATATTATGAAGATAGCCCCAAGAAAATAAAACAACTCTTCTGTATTACTGCTAAAGAATTCTTTTGTAGACAGAAGTTTCAAAGGCTGCCCATAAGCTATAGAATAAAATCTAAATTTTTAGAATGATAGTCTTGTTTTGACTTACCAACTTCCTCTGCACTATTCTTCCCCAAGAGATCTCTGCTCAAGTCTTATGTTTTTCTTGCCATTTTCTGAAGATATGCTGTGATCTTGCCTCAGGACCTTTGCATTCGAACTTCCCTACCTCTGTGCTTCACAAGCTTCTATTTACTTTTTCCTCCTCTTCCTGCCATTTTTGTGCTCACTTGACAACTTATGTCTATTACATTCTTTAATTCTCAGGAATAATCACGTATGTGCCCATGGATTTTGTTGCACAGGTTCATTGTAACAGCAATGAGAAGAAAGAAAAACTGGAAAAAAAATCAGCATCTAACAATAAAATATTGATTAAATAAATAATATTATACAACTATATAGTGGGATACAATGCATCTGTGAACATGATTTTATAGAATATTTAATATCATGAGGAGATATCGACAATGTACTATAATTTTAAAAAGCAGATTATAAACTACTACATATACATAATCCTATTTTTAAATATATAAATGCATAAAGGAATGAAAAGGTATATACTTGTAAGAATATTAACCCAATTTAATATTGTCCTTTAAATGGTAGAATACCTGATAATCTTTGTTTTTCCATAATACTATTATCACTTTTATAGTCAGAGAGAATTAGTAATTATTTTAAAAATCATCTATCTGTTTAGATGGCTACTTCATTTAGGTAGATTACAGGCCCCTTTGTATTATAGAGGTAATTAATATGTTAATTTATAAGTACATTTTATATTAATATATTGTATTTATCTTTGTATATATATCTTTGAATCTTCAGTAGTGGCTGGTACAGAATAACACTTAAATATTTGATAGATAACCAGTAGTATGGTTATCATAGTTGTCACTGCCAGTTTTCTGATTAAATCTCTTTACATATGTGTTTAACTCCTTTTTCCATTTCATCAGTGAACTATACATTCTTTTACACATAAGGCAAATTCATAGTTTATTATTGAAAGTTGGCCTACATTAATAACTTTTAGGACTATTATATTTTGCTGCTTTAGGCTCTGCTGAAATGCAGAGGTGGTTCTTACAAAGAAAAGCTACTATTTTTCAGGAATCAGCTTTTGCTCCATAACAAACCACCCAAAATTAGAAGCTTAAAATAACTACTCTTTCTCATGGTATTGTGGTTTCTGGCCTGGGCAGACTTGAGCTGGGATCATTTGGTAGTTTGATGGGGCTGAAAGATGTAGAATGCTCTCACTACATGTCTGGAGGTGGGCTGGATGTCAGCGGGGGCAGCAGGGCTGACTTGGCCACAAGCCTCTCATTATCCAGCATCGATCTTGGCGTTATCACAGAATAATGGTCATAGGGTTCCTAAGAGCCGCAAGAGAGCAGCCCTAATGCATAAGCACTTTCAAGGCTCTGCTTGCTTCTTGTGTGTATGTCTCATTGGCCAAAGCAACAGACATGGCCACGCCTAATTTCTAGGACTGGAGAAATAGACCCCACCTCTTAATGGAAGGAGCTGTAAAGTCACATTGCAAAATGTTGTGTATACAAGGATGGACAGAATTCGTTGCCAGTTATGCAGTCTAATGCAATTTATAATAGTGATATTGGAATGATGGAAGATATATTAAATACATGTTTCAGTTTTGAATAAATATTATACCTTTGGATTTTTAAAATAAAAATAGGATGTTTAGGGGCGCCTGGGTGGCTCAGTCATCAAGCATCTGCCTTCGGCTCAGGTCATGATCCCACCATCCTGGGATCGAGCCCCGCATCTGGCTTCCCGCTCATTGGGAAGCCTGCTTCTCCCTCTCTCACTTCCCCTGCTTGTGTTCCCTCTCTCATTACCCACCCCCCTGTGTCAAATAAATAAATAAAATCTTAAAAAAAAAAAAAAAGAATGTTTACCCATAGTTTAGCTTAGTTGCTCAATACTTGTGGTTATTATGTACTGAAGGAAATTCATCCCCAGAGCATGAATCAATGCTGTGAGTAGTTGGTGACTGAAATGTAAACTCCAAAGTAGGAAGGGTAAGTGATGAGGTTGAAATATAAACTAAAACAAGGTGATAAAGGACTTTGATGATAAAGTTAAGAAGCTTGGATTTTGTCCTATAAACAATATAGAACCTGGGAGGCTGTTAGGCAGAAGAATGGCACCTTTTTTTAAAAAAAGGTGTATATATATGCATTTTCTTTTTTTAAATTAACATGTAATATATTATTTGCCCCAGGGGTACAGGTCTGTGAATCACCAGGCTTATGCATTTCACTCACCATACACCTACCTTTGAAAAGCTTTATCTGAAGTGAAACGAAGGGTGAATTTTAAGGGGAGTAATCAGAAGGCTGCTGGAATTTCCAGGCAAAAGAAGAAAAGAGTACAATCTTGGGGAATAGTATACAGTTGGAGAAATTGTTAGGAAGCATAAAATTGCAAGGTTTTTTAATTTGTTTTTTGTTTGTTTTGTTTTGTTTTAGATTGGCTGTGGGGATAAAGGTGAGGGAAATGTAAAGGAATAACTCCTGGATTTAGTTTGCATTTCTGGGGCCATGTTATTCCACCAATGGAAATGAACAGAGGGATAGAAGAGATGAATTTAATTGTGGAGTATTGAGTTTTATTTAAAAAAAAATTTTTTTTAATTTACTTAAGAAATCTCCATGCCCAACACGGGGCTCAAACTCACAAGCCTGAGATCAAGAGTCACATGCTCTTCTGATGGAGACAGCCAGGCACGCCTAGTTTTAAATTCCTGTGGGGCGTTCAGGAAAACTTTAGTAGGCAATGTGAGTCTACAGCTCAAGGGACTGTCTAGACTAGAATTATAGATGAAGGCAGTGATGTGCTCGTATATGTTTAACGAGAAGCTCTGGGGTGAGTGGGAGTCTTGATTTCTAGCATTTGCCAATTTCTGTGATGTTAATACTCCCACTGTAGCCAGTTTCAAGCAATGAGTGTGATATCACTGAGTGTGGAGCTGGGAAGAAATTAGTAGAAGCCCCTATTGTAAGCTGTTGGGAGTGGGCCCCAGAATACCACTGGTCATCAGTATATTTTGGGTCTAAATATTTTATCTAAAATAAATCTAATTCTCGGGGCACCTGGGTGGCTCACTGGGTTAAGTCACTGCCTTCGGCTTGGGTCTTGATCTCAGGGTCCTGGGATTGAGCCCTGCACTGGGCTCTTTGCTCAGCAGGGAGCCTGCTTTTCTCTCTCTCTCTCTGCCTGCCTCTCTGCCTACTTGTGATCTTTCTCTGTCAAATAAATAAAATCTTAAAAAATAAAATAAATCTAATTCTCAAAAATCCCACCAAAAAAAGATATTCTTTTTCTTCTTTTAATGAATGCATGGCCACTAATGTTAAAGCTGGATTCAAACCCAGCTCAGTCTAGCTCCAAAAACCATGCTTCAGAATTAGTCTATGCATTTTTGGTAGTAATTCATCTAATTTTCTTAATTGTCTCTCTCCCTCTCTCTCTTTTTTTCCCCGACTTGGGAAGCCACACAAATTCTGTAGTTACACTTTATGCTGAAAAGTCATTGTAGAGGAAGTACATACTATATTGGAAATAAGGATAAACGTTTCTGAACAGAATGTCAGCTTCTGGCTCAGGCCCTGATTACTTCTATCAAAGATATATATTAGAAATATTAACACATTACTCTCTGTCTGCCTATATTCTTAAGTTGGGTTCTCCCTTGAAGCAAAGCCTGAGAGTGATTTCTTGAAAAAGTGTTTTATTGAGAAAGTTCTTCCTAGGAGAGCAGTGACAGAAGGGTTCCTGTGTGGTAGTCAAACAACGTTAGTGCTCTTCTTCTTCCAGAAACTATATGTTGAATATGGTTTTTGAATGAGAGAAAATGAAAATAAAGAGCCTGTTTTCAACTACTTAAGGATTATATAACAATGAGAGACTCTGAATCTGCACAGTTTCTGTCCTGAACATGAGTATTGCTATAAATTTTTGGCACTGTGCAAAAATTTTGGAAACAAGCTTTATTCTTGGTAAATTGAAGGATATTATTCAATTTTTATTTCCCATCTCAAAGAGCTCTTTGAGGGAAGAGGACACCGTTGGTAAGGGTTTTCTTTTCCTCTGACTGAATTTTTCCGTGCCCTTTTCATGGTCATAAATTGAGAAAAACTGGCTCACCTGATTAAGGTCCCTGTAGAAAGGGACTAATCTTCAGCTGCTTAGTAAATTCTGCAAGTTAGGAGGAATAAAAATGGAAAGCTGTATTTGCCTTATAGTTGGGTCAGGACTAGACAAAAATGTAAAAAAGATAATGTTTTTCTTTGGTGTTCCTGACCTTTCCTTTCATACCTTTTTCCATCCCCTTTTTTTTTTTTTTTTTTTTTTTTTTTTTTAAGATTCTGTTTATTTGAGAGAGAGCAAGAACAGAGGGGAGGAGGCAGAGGGAGAAGGAGAAGCAGATTCCCTACTAAGCACATGAGGGGGGTGGGGGGAGGGGGTGCAGCTCCATCCCAGGACCCCGAAATCATGACCTAAGCTGAAGGCAGACGCTTAACCAACTGAGCCACCCAGGCGCCTCTTGAGTAATAGTATAATGATATTCCAATTTCTTTTTGTGGGATTACCTTTCTGCTATTAAGTGAAAACTTGATGAGACTATAAATCAAGGTGCCTGCTGAGGAGTGGGCAGACAACCCAAGAGTCAGTCTGACTCTTCCTGGTTCTTTGCCTCTTTAGTGGAATGATTCAGGCATGTGCGAAAAACAATGGTTGGCTCCTCTTGTTCTACCAAGGCTCTCTGTCAAAACAATTGAACAGTTCCTATTCCTGAGATGGCTACAACTTTCTGGTTTTTGTCCTTTCTCATCTTGCCACTTCAGGCTTTTGCTTCCCTTCTGTGAGAACTTCATTGTCTCCCAACACATTCTTTCTTGCTTAGATTAGTCTGGGAGACTTCTGTTGTTTATAACCAAAGACCCACATCTGACTCAAGGTGTGAGGAGACGCGGTGGCTCTCTGTGAAAGCCATCTTAGCATCTCTGATTATGTTGTTGTTTTTAATATGTGAAAAGGAAGTGGTCAGACTGCATGGTTTCTAATTTGCCCTCTAACTCTAAGAAGAAACAAATATATAAGGTTAGCTCTCCTTAGAAGTCTTTAGTAATTCTGAGCATTTGCCCATTCCCAGGTGAATAGGTTGGGGGCTAATCCTCTTTCCCATTAACTATGACTTCTAATTTGGTTCTTAGCATGCCTTCAGCCTTAGGTCTTGGAGTCCATCTAAGGTCATTTTAGTAGAGGCCACATCTGTGGTATCTGAGTTATCTGGCTAAGCATCCTAAACTCACTGGATATTTGCCAGCCATATGCCAGATCAAGGTCTGTCAGAATGGTCTCATTTAAAAAGACTATTTAAACAAGAGAAATTACATCTGAGAGAAAGGAAAACATAGGTAAAGAGCCCAAGGAACTGGCACAGCTGGATATCATTAGCAATAATCAATATAAAAACCAATATAAAAAGCAACAGGAAGTGAGATGGGGCAGTGTATGTACATATGTGTTGACATGAATGTGTATGTATTTATGTGTATGTTTATAGGTATGTGTGTGTCTTTTTAAGAGTAAGTGTGTAACATATATTTTTTTAAATTGTTTCCTCTGCCCACTTTCCCGACCCTCACTCCTAACTTGAATCTCTGTACTGTATCCGGTGGGAGTGCTTGATGTATTGAAATCATTTTAGAATTTCAGTCTTGGAGGCAGTGACTTTGATGTTACAAGCCTAGAGGAGGGTTAAATAATTACTTTATTAACAGGGAAAAATTTGCAATACTAAACAGTTGCTAGAGAATCTAAGATGTTTGAAAAACAGATCCATGAAAGATCCATATCCTTTTTCTTCAGTTATTACATATTTTATAATGATTAATCTTCTAATTATAAAATGATACCTTTATTTAGAAAATAATAACCTGAAAAATAAATGAATTTATATAAAGGAGCAAATAATATTACCTATACTCTTACCACCCAGAAGTATCCATTGTTAATATTTTGGTATATATCTTTTCATTTGTGGAAGATGATCTTTAATGCAATAATCCAAATATGGGATTTACTGAGCCTAGTTTGGCAATTCTAATTCTGAACATGCGTTTGGTCACCAATTTGCTAAATAGAAACAAAGTAAGAGTTCCTTCAGCAACTCTTAATTTTTTACAAATAGACTTTAAAAATAATTGTCCTGAGGCACCTGGGTGGCTCAGTCGGTTAAAGCCTCTGCCTTTGGCTCAGGTCATGATCTCAGGGTCCTGGGATCAAGCCCCGCATCAGGCTCTCTTCTCAGCGGGGAGCCTGCTTCCTCCTCTCTTTCTGCCTGCTTCTCTGCCTACTTGTGATCTCTGTCTGTCAAATAAATAAATAAAATCTTTAAAAAAAAAATTGTCCCGCAGACTTTCTTTTTGAAGCTTGAAAGTATTTTACTTTTGCTTCTTCTCAGTCCCACACCCTTTAACTCACTCTAGTGTACCATCCTGTGCTCACCTTCAAGTGTAAGTCCAAAGCTCCCGCAACTACACAAACCCATATTATATTTCCAAGTAGGTAGAGACAGTCAATAATAATAATTGAACACATGTGGCAGGTACCACATCTAAGGCTCTTCATGTGTCATCTCATTTAATCCTCACAAAGCTTTATGATAAAGATACTACTAATATGCTTATTTTACTGATGAGGAAACTAAATATCAGAGACATTACATTACTTCCTCAAGATGGCCATGAGTTAGTTACTGGTGAAGCCAACATTGCAGCTTGGGTCTGTCTGATCTCAAAGCCACTATGATACTTCAACATATGAGACCAAAGAAAAGACATGCCTAGACAAAAGTGTGAAGACATAAGTCTGTGTTTAGTGCTCTTGATGCCCAGCCAATAGGAGGCCTTTTTGCAAATAGTGTTTGATGAGAAGAAAAGTATCCATGAAAAGCTTTCTCTATTAAGGTAAGTGGGATAGTTTGAACATTAAGATGTTCATAGGGAATATTGACCTCTAAAACATTAAAGCTGGCATCTCGAGCTATGTTAAGTGTAGTATGATCTAATTATTTTCTTCAATTTGCAGATAAAAAAACTGAGGCCTAGGGAGGTGAGGTTACAATTTCTTGGAATAATAGGGTATGGCTAGAAGCAGGGTCTCTTGATTCTCTCAACCTAGGGCTTTCTGATCACACCAAGGCCTCTTTGTTTCATAATATATTTGAATCTGATGAAACAAAATGGCTTTATTTATTTTTTCTCCCAAGATTTTATTTTAATTCAAGTTAGATAACACATAGTGTAGTATCAGTTTCAGAAGTAGAATTTAGTAATTCATCACTTCCATATAACACCCAGTGCTCATCATTACAAGTGCCCTCCTTAATGCATATCACCCATTTAGCTCATCCCCCCACCACCACCCCTCAGTTTGTTCTCTTAACTGTAGAGTCTCTTATGGTTTGTCTCACTCTTTTTTTTTTATCTTATTTTATTTTTCTTTCCTTTCCCCTATATTCATCTGTTTTGTTTCTTAAATTCCACATATGAGTGAGATCATATGGTTTTTGTCTTTCTCTAACTGACTTATTTCACTTAGGATAATACTCTCTAGCTCCAACCACATTGTTGCGATTGGCAATAATTCATTCTTTTTGATGGCTGAGTAATATTCCATTGTATCTCTATAGCACATCTTCTTCATCCATTTGTCAGTCAATGGATATTTAGGCTCTTTCCATAACTTGGCTATTATTGATAGTGCTGCTATAAACAGAGGTGTCTGTGCCCCTTCGAATCAGTATTTTTATATCCTTTGGTTGAATACCTAGTAGTGCAATTGCTGGATCATAGGGTAGTTCTATTTTTAACCTTTTGAGGAATATACTGTTTTCCAGAGTGGCTGTACCAGGAAACAAAATGATTTTAAATGGATTTTAGAAGGTATTGCTTTTCCATCTGCTAGATGAAATTCTCTAGGTTCAATTTTTTTAGGCCAAGAACACATAGTGACTAATGTTTACTTTCAAGGTTTTGTATCTTTCCAATATTTTATCAACAGAAGCACATGAGATTCAGCCAATTCATATCACCAAGTTTTAAAATTCCCGTGTGAAACTTCTTCTGCACCATCTGTCCTATGTGTCATTTTAATTTATATGGAACCACTTAAGGCAGAAGTTGTGCCTGAAATCATTTCACACTACAATGCGTATACTTTTTTGTCTATTTGGCTCTTTGTTTTAGTTGTTTAAATGGAAAAATATGTTAAAAATAAAGAGTAACTAAATGAAACTACACTGTAAAACACAGTCCCTTCATGTAGTTTAATTAAACAGTGTAGAAAATAAAAGGATAAATTGATGCATATAGATTTATATCTATTTGAATTCCTATGACTTGATCTCAAATATACGTATGTTAACAGAGTTCATACTGACCTTTTCCATCATGAATTCAGTGCTTTCCTTCAACCCAGAACTCAAGGCCTTATCTAAGCCACTTTACCTTCAGTTTTGAAGGTGTTTGTCCTTCCCACTGGTTTTGACCTTAAGCTCGATCTTGGGCCCAGGATTGACTACTTGAAACAATTAAGTGCAGAAATAACAAGAACCTTTCTCGTTAGGATAGAAATGATGAGAACAGAATGTCCATTTAGTTTTAGTCTGGTAAAGTGATCTAGAATTCCCAGAAGACTGAATAAGGATAATGAGGGCAGGCATTATCAGATTAGTAGACTTAAAAATAATTCTGTGGATGTCATTTAAGTATGTTTTGGAAAACTAAGCTCTGTCAGCACCACACCCAGGACATTTCCTATAGCATGTATTTCATATAAGCATATATATTTTTTTCTATATTGATGCTTTTTTTTTTTGAGTTTGCTAAAGGCTGTGTTAAATGAAATGCAGAAAAGAAAGATAGCTGAATGCTAGGTGACAAGTGAGAGTGATAGATGCCTATAATTTTTACCTCTATGAATCTAATCTATCATCCTTGAGTAGAAAAGCATACTATATGATTAAGGAGTGAGCTACCTTTATAAATCTCTTGCACTTAAGAATGCTTGTAAGTTAAACAATTTCATTTATATTTAGGTATATATGGACATTTGTACGTCTTTTAAAATTGAAATATATTTGATATATAACATTATGTAAATGTTAGGTGTTCAAAATGTTAATTTTACACATTAATATATTATAATAGGATGCCATGGTAGCAATAATTAGCACCTCTATCATGCTATATAATTATTATTTCTTTTTAATGGTTATAATAATTAATTTGCTAAGTTTCTTAGCAAGTTTGATGATTATAATACAATATTAGTGTCTATATTCACTTTATTGTGCATTAGATTTCTAGGGCTTATTTACTACTCATTGCAAGTTTATACCTTTAAATAATATGTGTCCCCAACCCTTCCTGGTAGCCACCATTTTAATCTCTGTTTTTATGAGTTTGTCTTTTTAGAGTCTATTGAATATCATATAGTATTTGTCTTTTTCGTCTGATTTATCTCACTTAGTATAATGTTTTATCCATGTTGTTGCAAATGTCAAGATTATATATACATATATAATTTATAAATTATATGAAATATATATTCTGTTATATATAAAATATTTTTGTATATATGTATATGTGTGTGTGTCTATATATATTTATCCATTCATCCATAGGTGGCTACTTAGTTGTTTTTATATCTTGACTATTATGAATAATGTTGCAGTAAACATGGGAGTGCATATATATCTTTGATATCCTGTTTATGCTTCCTTTGGATATATACCCAGAAATGAAATTCCTGGATCAAAAGATAGGTCTGTTGGGGCACCTGCGTGGCTCAGTGGGTTAAAGCCTCTGCCTTCGGCTCAAGTCATGGTCTCAGGGTCCTGGGATCAAGCCCCGCATGGGGCTCTCTGCTCAGCAGGGAGCCTGCTTCCTCCTCTCTCTCTCTCTCTCTCTCTCTGCCTGCCTCTGCCTACCTACTTGTGATCTCTGTCAAGTAAATAAATAAAATCTTAAAAAACAAAATAGGTCTGTTTTTAATTTTGAGGAATTCCATATTATTTTCCATAGTAGTTGAATGATTTGCATTCCCACCAGTGTGCACAAGTGTTCCCTTTTCACCACATCCTCACCTACACTTGTTACCTCTTGTCTTTTTGGTGGTAGCTTTTCTAACAGTGTGAGATGATACCTGATTGTGCTTTTGATTTACATTTCCCTGATGTTTAGTGATGTTGAGTATCTTTTTATATACCTGTTGGCCATTTGGATATCTTTGCAAAATGTCTGTTCAGTTCCTCTGCCTATTTTAAACTCAGATTGTTGTGTTTTGTTGTTGTTGTTGTTGCTGTTGTTGTTATTGAGTTGAATAAGTTTGTACATTTTAATATCCACTAATTATTCAGTATTCAGAAATATTCTATGTCCTTGTAATATACCTTTGGCATCTGACATAAAGAAAATTGGCAGTATTTATGCATCCAGAAATCCTTTTCTCAATTCCCTAGCAGTGGCAAAGGCTAAAGGGAAAAGGAGAGTCTCCACATTGTTTTAAAGACATCTCCTGTTCTATAATGTTAAGTGATAAAGTCCTATTTGGGGCTTAGATTCATTTACTGTCAAATATGTCCTCAATGTCTACTACATGCCAGGCACTGGTCTAGGATCTGGATACATAGTGGTGAATGAGATATCTATTACCTCTGCTGTTGAAGTTTCCAGTCCCATGGACAAGACAGGAAAGATAAATAACCATGAATTGTGAGAAACAAACTGAGAACTCTGGTAGGGAATATGTGGGGTAAAATGATGGGCAAGGAAGGCCTCTGTGAAGAGATGACATTTAAGTAGAATACATAGGGGCACCTGGGTGGCTCAGTCGGTTTTAAGCATCCCAACTCGTGGTTTTAGCTCAGGTCATGATCTTGCAGTCGTGGGGTCAAGCCCCACATAAGGCTCTGCACTCAACATGGAGTCTATGTTAGATTCTCCCTCCTGCTCACTCTTTCTCTCTCTCTCTCTCTCTCTCTCTCATAAATAAATAAATAAATAAATAAAATCTTTAAAAATAAATAAATAAATAGAATACATGATGAAGTGGGGTGGGGTGAGGTGGTGGTTTTGGTTACTACCATTTATTGAGCTATAGGCCTGGGCTAAATTTTTTAATATATTATTTAATAACCCTATAATATGATGCCCACATTACGGATGAACATATAAGGCCTTAGTTACCAAAGTTACAAAGCCAGTCAGAAGAAGAGGTGAAAGGGGAACCTGGGTGGCTCAGATGATTGAGCATCTGCCTTCAACTCGGGTCATGATCCCAGAGTCCTGGGATCGAGCCCCACATCGGGCTCCCTGCTCAGTGCAAAGCCTGCTTCTCTGTCTCCCTCTGTCATTCCTTCCACTTGTGCTCTCTGGCTCTGTCTATCTCTCTGCCAAATAAATAAATAGGATCTTAAAAAAGAAAGAAAGAAAGAAAGAAAGAAAGAAAGAAAGAAAGAAAGAAAGAGGGAAATAGGGAGAAGGGGACATAATCCTGGGTCTGACTCTAGAGTTCATTGCCTTTGAAGCTATAATTCTATTTCTAGTAAAACTATCATAAAGGAATAACCAGAAATTAAGTTATGAATTTAAGTAAAAGGATGACTCTCTCAATTATCTGTTTTTCAAATTTCTGCTAATCTTCATTTTGGGAGTGAGGAGTGATTTCAGATTGAATTACAGGTGCATTTAATAACATTCTTTATTTTCCATTTTAAAATTTTTTTTTTAAGATTTTATTTATTTATTTGAGAGAGAGACAGTGAGAGAGAACATGAGTGAGGAGAAGGGCAGAGAGAGAAGCAGACTCCCCGTGGAGCTGGGAGCCCGATGCGGGACTCGATCCTGGGACTCCGGGATCATGACCTGGGCCGAAGGCAGTTGTCCAACCAACTGAGCCACCCAGGTGTCCCTATTTTCCATTTTTAAATGATATACATGTAAGAGGCTATAAAATAGGTAACCATAAAAATTATAGAAAAATGGTCAGATTTTATCAGGTTGTACTTGGAGAAAGGCAAAGAAATAGAGTGGGAGGGAAACATACAAAGTGAAAAAGCAAGAAATCATCACAGAAGAGATTGGTTTTGAGTAATGAGAGAAAGTCTAAGTTAGAGGTTAACCTGAAAGATACGATTTTCTCCCTGCTACCTAGAGCTAGTGGGATCTCCAGAGTTACCCCAAATACAATTACAGAAGACACTATCAGACATTTTTTCAGGAAGCTTGAACAAGGAATGTTCACATATAATGGGCACTTCTCTGACATTTCCTTAATTCCATGGATTTATGCAAAATTAAGTAGAAATAGAAAAACTAGAGCAATTTAAAATATATTTGATGAAATCTATATCACTGGGCTTGAAAGTTATTATACTTCAAAATTTTTTTAAAAAATTTTGAAGACTTTATTTACTTGAGAGTGAGTGAGAGAGAGAGAGACCATGAGCATGAGTGGGAGGGACGGGGCAGAGGGAGAGGAAGAAAAATAGGGAGAAGCAGGCTCACTGTTCGATGATCAGGGAGTCAGGATCATGACCTGAGGCAAAGACAGACGCTTAACTGACTGAGCCACCCAGGTGCCCCGAAGTTGTACTTTTAATGACTCACTATTAAATAAAGCTGACAGAGAAAATAAAAACTCTTGGTTGATTAGAATATTTATCCTGAACTCAAGTGGGTTTGAACCCACCTAGATTATGGTCCTGAAGAAGCTAAGTAAGGAAAGAACATGCCAGAAAAATTACCCAAAACTTCAAAACTTGAAATAAGGCACGTGCATGCACATACACATACACCTACACACATGTGCAACGGACAGCATGTTTTTCAATATAAACAGGGACAAAGGCCACTCGAGGATTATTCATAGCAATGCTTGCTATTGATTAAAGACCTAGACTTAGTGAGTTTTTTCTGTTAACTTAAAGACTTTGTCAGGTTAAGATGGTTGGTGGACACTGGTAGAACAGATAACCCCAGAAATTTATGGCCCATTGGTCATTATCAGTTTATATCTAAACCAGCAATCTTAACATTGCTTTGTTAAATTTCCTATAAATACCCCAGCTTCTTAAGTGCATTTTGAATTGTCATAACATCTTACTGGTTCTCTCATTAGTTAGTGAGTTAAATAAAATCATTTACATGTGTTAATTTTATATTTGCTTTATAGTCATGATTTTCCTTTTTTAAAAATTATACTTTAACATAGAGGATAAAGAATCTACCCACCTTAGTAATTTTATTGTGTTTTACTGATGCCCAGTGAAGAGGGATTTGTAATTTGCTATGAATTCCTATTATTCAATTTATAATTCACTGCGTGTATTTATGCCTGTTGGTTACACCTCCACAGAGGAGGTTTCATTCTTTTAACTTAGTGCTTTTGCAAACAAATCCTCAAAAATTTTAGTTAGGTGAAATACTCAAATTTGGTGGACCCAATTAACATTCGTAGCCAGGACCTTGACTTCCAGAGTAGATGGACTAAGGAAAGGCCAATTTGGTGTTACAGCTAAGTAGAGCTGACATCTGATTTCCTCCTTTGTCTCATTCTCCTTTTGTCCTCCTGTATGCACTTTGCAGGCATTTTGAGACCAGGTTTTTTAAAGAGCAGTTGAGTGGGCCAGTACTTGGTATCTGTTTGCATTTCTTTGTTATTTGCCACTCAGCAAAGTGAATGGACACCCAGTTGCTTGATAACAGTCACATATGCTTAGGTTCTATGCCTACAAGTGTTTCACTGATTTGAAAGATTTACATTTCACAAGTAGTGCTTATGTAATGGATTTCTCCATTTCCTCCACTGGAAGTTAAGGATAGATAGTTGAGATTGCTTTGAATTATGAGGAAACTTTGATATGAATAAAGTGTACTGATAATAAAGCATTCACTTACCGATCACATCTCATTTATCTACATTCCATGAATTCTCTACAAAGTCATGCTCTCTGACTGACTGTTTTGTGTTTATCAGATAATGTGCAAAGGAAAAAGCATCTTTTAAAAATTCCCAGCTCAAAGTATCCTGGTGTAACAGTTGAAAGTGATAACTTGAGCTTTCCTGGGGACTATATCAACACCATCAGTATTTTTCACTTTTATGAAACAACAATTAACAACAACAATGACGATAAAGTTGAAATGTAAATGCTCTAATTTTGCCTGATCATTGTATCAGGCAGCTTCCAATATTGATAGCTATTATGTATGAAACCCATTAGTCATCTTTCTGCAATTGCAAGGGGGAAAGTAGGAGGGACCAGGGAATTGCTGTATTATTGAAAAAGAAACTAGGAACTTCTTTTGTGTTTTATATTTACTTGCTGCAGACAAGTTAAACCCTTGTTAGATTCCTGGATGCTAAAGTTCCAAAAAAAAGTCTCAAGACCTCTCTTTGTATCCTGAAACTTTAACCTTTCCTTAAACAATTATCTTGCTTTGACTCTAATGGGTGAAATGATGTTTGGCAAGTCAGTTGACCTCTCCCTTCTAAGTTATCCTTATCTTGAGGAGGTGGTTATTGAAACTGGTGACTGGGAGATTTCTTTTAAGCAAGCATTTTTGAGTCTTTAACTTGGGCCTTTGTTTAGTGATATCCAAGAATTTATAAGCTCTAATTTGTGAGTTTCCTC
Source organism: Lontra canadensis (assembly GCF_010015895.1). Classification (NCBI taxonomy): domain Eukaryota; kingdom Metazoa; phylum Chordata; class Mammalia; order Carnivora; family Mustelidae; genus Lontra; species Lontra canadensis. The sequence continues at coordinate 11,357,684 of NW_022631003.1, forward strand.
TTAAAATAATAACACTTTGACACTAGTGTTTACAGTTTACAGATTACTCCCCACAACAGGTTTGTCCCCTCATAACTAATAGCTTGTAGTACTTAGCAAATGCTTAGAATATATTTATTATGAATTAATACACTCTGTTATAAATGTTTAAATGTTCCTATTTTCCAAGTATTAGAACAATAATAGACAAGGAAAACATTTGGTCTTCACTCATTTTCTTTCCCTACATGAGTTAATTATAATCCATTATAATGGAAAGTAAATAATTTCTTAAGTGATTTGCAAAAGGTAGAATATTGAGAGAATATTGGATTTGAATATAGAAGAAGTTGTTTCTAGTCCTGCTCTGCAACTCAACTGGATAGTTCATATCCCTTATCTGCAAAGTAGGCATAGTATCTCATAGGGTTGTGATATAGATGAAAGCACTTCATCATCTGTGAAGTGCTTTACAAAGGTGAGATCTTCTCATTCTTTGACTAACTTACACAACCCTACATACTACATTAAGCTCTGTTAATTCTTTTTCTCCAGGATTAAAATGGAAAACTGGAAAGGTTGATGGACTTCTGTTCACACAACCAAGCCAAAAAGCTAGGGTTATTATGACAAGGTTAAGGTCTACTCATCAGAAGTTAATGAAACAGAAAGGTCAACCTTCCTAATCATTTTGATCCACCCGAATAATGATGACTGACCAGTTAGATTAGCCATTGACATCCATAACAGGTGTGATCAGCCCTACCATAGGAAATTTAATGGAAACAACAACAATTAACAACACAGGACTAGAAGTAAAGAAACCTGGATCTTAGACTCCTGCCAATGACAAGAAATATGATCAAAAGTTAATCACTTAGCCTTTCTAAGCCTCACTCTTGACTTTTGTGAAATTATGGTTGGCACCAAATGACTTCCATTTTCTTGTTTGGCATTATTGCTGATTCTTGTTCCAGCCATACCTTCCAATGATGGAGTTGAGGTAAGTATTTTCTTTTTGTTACGTTTTTATGTCTTCTCAAATTTATCTGGAGTAGCATTTTAAATTGTTCTTTATGCGTCTACTGATCATTGCATTTTAGGTTAGTCAAAACATCAATCTTGGCTTTTATGATTTGCTATTTGAAAGGACATTTCCAAAGGAAATTTAAAGAGACTGATAAATCTACCTGTTCACAATTCAGCGAATAAATTTGGTAGGTTCTTTTATAGCAAAAATGATTTTCTCAACATAGTCAAATCAATAATAAGCCAAAATGATTGTATTCTAAGATTATGTATATCTAAATCATAAAATGAGACTACTGATTTAATTAAATCAGATCAAATAAGGTTTTTCTTCAACAGCACATCATCACTCAAGCTTAGAAATATTTGAAGGTAAGCAAAGCAATATTCTAAGCTCAGGTTTAGAGACAGAAATTTAACTTAGGGGAACTAAACAGGTAAGAATGATAAACTGTCTTCAAGGACACTGGAGAAAGTGTCTCCCTTGAGACATGTAAATGTGAATCAGCCTAGTGAGGCAATTCATGAATCAACCTTAAGTAACTAAAGTGAATCAGTATCTCCCTATGATATCATATACCTTGTCACCATTTATTCATTTACCTGTCACCCTTCTTTGGCTGCTATAAAGGCCAAATAAGCAAAGAAGTGATAACTCAGGTAAATGCCTCAGGGCTATAAAGTTTTTTTGAGATGAACTCTAGCAAGATAGAGGCTGAGCACTGGGTCTTTGCAGCTGGCAACCCCTTGTAGCTATGTTAGTGTCTGCTACATTGGGTACCTAGTTACTGGTATAAAGTCAGGGTTGTTTCCAAGGAAGAGAAAGAAAGTAGCTATTTCTTAGGCAACACTGACTTCCACACATATTATCCAGCATTTATAATATTCATATATATATATTTTTTCATATATATGAATTCATATATTCATAAATGATTAATTTCCTCAAAGAGGGTGCCTGTTCAATCATGATTCCCAACTTTTACTCCCTTCCTTTAAAGCTACAGGGCCACTAGAAAAGAAAAATAGAAATCTGTGCAAAATAGAAAAAAAACAAAAGCAAAACCAACTAACAACGTCTCTTACTTGAGTATTACTGAGGTAACTTCCATGGAATCATAAACTCTGGAAAAGTTCATAGAACACTATTGTAGTTTGTCTGTTTTTCTTAAATTGTGACATCCAAAAATAGAGACATAATTTGGGGCTAGTTTGGTATGCATAAAGCTGATCTACAAACTCACTTGTGTATATCTGGCAGATGTTTTTTTGTTTTTTTTTTTTTCCACCCAACCTCTTTGCTGGATCAACCCAAACTCTCCATTCCCTCAGTAAAACATACCCACTGAAGCCCACAGTGCTGAAGATCCAAGACTAAGGAGGCTATTCGCTAGTACTCTACATGTTTTCTCTCTCAGTTGAGTAGTACACTTACTAAGACTCAGTTGTGCTTTCCCAAGTTGTTTATGATAGTGTCACATGTTACTGTTTCAAATATTATATAACAAAATAAATACAAATGCAAAAGTAAAATTGTTTTGTGAGAATGAAATTGACAAAAATTAACTTGAAATGGATCATTGACCTAAATGTAAGAGCTGAAACTATGAAACATCTGGAAGAAAACATAGGAGACAATCTTTGAGATGTTGGGTTAAGCTCAAATTTCCTAGGACAAAAAACACAAACTATAAAAGAAAAGAACCAGTAAATTGGACTCTCATCAAAATGAAATACTTTTGATCTTTGAAAGAAAATGAAAAGACAAACCATGAAATGGGAGAAAATATTTGCTACATGTACACCTGATAAAACATATATCCACAACAATAAAGAAGTCTCACAATTCAATAATAAGATAAACAACCCAATTTAAAAATGACCGAAAGGGTTGAACAAGTAAGAAAATGGATGGTGAGCATAAGAGCCAGGTTTCTCAGTGATGGAGAGGGACGTTACAGTATGAAGCAAGAAAGGAAGGCTAGAACGAATCCTGTGGTACTGGATTAGCGGTGGAGACATCTTACGTATTAGCTTAATATGTACACAAATGGATAGATACAGAGACGATTATAGATCTGTGGTTTCATACACATAACCTAATTCTGTCTGCTAAGAGGGCATAAGGGATTTCAAGTATAGCTGGGCCTCATCCAAACAGGAAAATGGTCTATTCAATCAGGCTTTGAGAACTCATCAGGCAGCTTCTCTCTCTGCCTCTACTGCTCTCTGTGGTCACTCAGCATCTTTAATATCTCACCTAATGCTGCTACATTTTCCCAATTTTTCTTGCAACTGTCTTTTCCAATAACGGCCCCTTTGTTTAAAAAAATAGCTGTATGTTCGGGTCCACTTATGATCTCTACTTTTTCATTGATTTATATGTCTATCTTTGTGCCAGATCACAGTGTCTTGATTTTTGAAGTGTTATGAAATAGTAGTCTAAGTCCTAAGCCATTGGTCTTTGCAAAATTGTTTTGACTCTTCCAAGCTCTTTGCATTTCTATACATATTTAAGAATTCACATCTTTTTTTTTTTTAAGATTTTATTTATTTATTTGACAGAGAGAGAGATCACAAGCAGGCAGAGAGGCAAGCAGAGAGAGAGAGGGAAGCAGGCTCCTCACTGAGCAGAGAGCCCAATGCAGGGCTCGATCCCAGGACCCTGAGATCATGACTTGAGCTGAAGGCAGAGGCTTAACCCACTGAGCCACCTGGGTGGCCCAAGAATTCACATCTTAACTTCTACCAAAGACTGCAAAGATTTTGAATGGAATCGTATTGCACCTGTATATGGATTTAGGAAGAAGTAACATCTTAATGGTATTAATTTTTCTGGCCCATTTTATCTCTCTGTTTAGATTTCTCTTTAATTTCTCTTGCTAGTATTTTGTACTTTTCAGTGTACAAGATTTATACATATTTTGTTTAATTTATCATTAAATATTTCATGTTTTCATGCTATTTAAAATGTTAATTTTTAAAAAGATTTTATTTATTTATTTGAGAGAGAGAGAGAGAGGGAGAGCACAGAGGCAGGGTGAGAGGGAGAAGCTGATTTCCCGCTGAGCAGAGAGCCCAACGTGGGACTCAGTCCCAGGACACCAAGATCATGACCTGAGCTGAAGGCAGACGCTTAACTGCCTGAGTCACCTGCTTGTTGCATGTATAAATGATTTTTTAGTGTATTGACCTAGTATCCAATGGCCATGCTAAACCCACAGTTATTTTAGTATCTTTTTTTGTAGATTATTTTTTATTTTCTACATAAACAATTATGTTTGAAATCAAAAAGATTTTTTTATTCCCAATCTGTATGCTGGTTTTTGTTGTTGTTTTTATTTTCTTTTCCTTGCCCTATTTTGCACTGGCTATATTGAATATAGGTAGGGAGAGTGAATATCCTCACTTTGTTCTTAATTGCAGGGAAAAAGTTTTCAGTCTTTCATTAATAAGTATAATATTAGCTTCAAGTTTTCCATAGATATCACCAATGATTTTCTTAATCACGACAGCTCTTGAATTTTGTCAGATGCTTTTTCAGCTGTTATGGTGATCATATGCTTTTTTCTTTTTTACTTTAATTTGGTAAATTACATTGATTGACTTTTGAATATTAAACCAACCTTGCATTCCTAGAGCAAATCTCATCGTCATGATGCATTTACTTTTTTATATGTTGCTAGATTTAATTTCATATTTCAAATTTTCATATTTCTTTATTCTTATAATGTCTATGGTATCAGGATAAGGTGGCCTCATAAAAAGGGTAGTAAAGTATTCCTTTGTTGTTTACTTTTTATGTTTGTGTGAGATTACCCTTTTTTCCCCCTTAGATGCATGATAGAATTCACCAGTAAAGTTCTGCTCCTTCTGATTTCACTTTTTATCCCATTATCACAGTTAATCTCTTTTAACTCTTTCTGACCTGAATTCTTCTGGATATTAGCTTAACCAAAAGGTATTTGTTGATAAATAGATACTGCCTGAGATTGATAAGTTAAAAACTAGTCATAACTTGAAAAGAAAAATGGGAGTTTATCTCATTTGCATTAGTCCCATCTTCTCTCCTCCTTCATATGTTTAATATTTATATTATTTTTAGTTCTTCTACTCTACATCTTTATATAACTTTTTGTCCCATCAACTTTCAACAATCTCTTTTAACTCCCCATTATGTTAAGATGATAGCATGAACACATTTTTTTTTTCATTTTTCATTCTCTTTCTGTAACCTACACTCTGTCAGTGAAACTACATTTTCACTGTCAAAGATGTTAAAAATTGCATTTTGTCTTACAAACACAACTGTCTTGGGTATTTTACCCAAAGTTAACTCTAAAGGTGGAAAAGCTATACATAATCTTTATATTGTTATGATAGTAAATTTTATTTAGTGCCAAGCCAATTTATTGAGTCAAGATTGTATTTCCTTCATTACGAATTCAAAGTAATAACCTCTGGCTGTTTTGAAGGAAAATGTATACTCTTTGTTACACTTTTATTAACTCCCTTTGATCTTTATTAACCAGTAGCTGCACTTTAGTTTGTTTCTTAGTTAGACCATGTGTTCCATGTGTTTTTATTTATTTATTTATTTTTGTTTACCCTGTGGTTTCTTCTATTTATTTATTTATTTTAAGTTTTTATTTCTTTACATAATCTCTACACCCAAAATGGGGACCAAATTCACAACCCAGAGATAAGGAATTGATGCTCTTCTCACTGAGCCAGCCAGGTGCCCCTATCCTAAGGTTTCTATTTACCTTTCTTTTTCCATTTACATTATTTGCTTCTGTCATGTATTAGTTTCCCACTGCTGCTATAACAAATTACCACAAGCCTGATACCTTATCATAGCACACATTTATTATTTTACATTTCAGTAAGTCAGAAGTCTAAAGTGGGTTGGTGAGGCTATATTCCTTCTAGAAGCTGTAGGGGAGAATTTATTTTCTTGCCTTTCTGATTTCTAGAGACCATGCACTCCTTGGCTCACAACCCTGCAATTACTCCATCCTCTGTTTCTACTGTAATGTCTCCTTCTCTTATAAGGACCCTTGTGATTATATTGGGCCCACCTGTATAATCCAGGATAATCTCCTCATTTCAGGATCTTTAATTTATTCACACCTGCAAAGTATTACCATGGACAGGTTCTAGAGACTAGGATGTGGACATCCTTGGGGAGCCATAGTCATATCTACAATATTTCCCAGCTTCTCAATCATATTTTTTTTTACTCAATCAAAATTTTTTTTAATATTTTTTTATTACTCCATGCTTATCTTGGCACTAACATTAGTCTAGAACAGAATATATATATTTTTCAATACTGTCCTCTCTACCTCTCCAGATCACTAGAGAAACAATAGTTTGTTTCTCCCAGCTTTAGGCAGAAAAAGCCTTTTGAGCAAAGATGTGTGTGTTTCTCCATTTGTAGTTCAGCTGAAAGGTGAACTAGAACCTTCTTGGAGGAAGCTACTTAAGGCCTCAAAGTCAAGTCAGCACATTCTTATTCAAGTTTGTCCTTCCAAGACTCTGAATGTTGTCGCCTTATTAAATGCAATGCCTGAATCCCAAGAATTGATTGACAGCTGAGTACCTGTTTGCCACCACTTAACAAGGACTCAAACTAAACATTTCAGTTAAATGGAAAAGCTACTCGGTATGTACTATGTAATATGGTAACTCTGTAATGGATATATTAGTGAATTTAATAGTTTCATAGTGGTTTAATGAGACTCAATCCTGGGGTTTTTTAGGGACATTCTATTGAAAACTAAAATTGTTTGTTCCTTTAGGATTCTTGTGCTGATAGAGATGTCAGTTTAGCCATCTTGGTATCACAAGGGGAGAATCTGCCTGAGAGTAAAACCAACCTTTGTTGAAAAAGTAGAAAAAGAGCCATGAGCTGGAAAAACATATAGATGAAGAGATTAAGTCCCAATGAGAATTTTTAAGCCTCTTGATTGGTTATGTCTAAAGCCAGCTGTATATGTCAGTTATGTGAGGAAATAAATTCCTTTTTTTTTTTTTCTTAAACTAGTTGGTCTTAGTTTTCTTCACAAGGTAAGAATGCTATTAAGATAAATTCATGGGGGCAGACATATAGATCAATACTTTACCCATTTGAAAATTTCCCTGAGATAACTTAAAGCTCTCATCCACATGTCTTATATCCTCTTTTCTCAAAAGGAGCAATAGAAAATATAGACTGTTATTACCTACTGGTAATTTCTGTTATATGTTTATTTATTCATACCTCAGAACCAAAGTTTATAGTGGAAATTGGGTGACTATGACTTTCTAATGGAGGAAAATAAAGTTCCTTAAGCTCTTTAAAATTCCCATCCACTTCATAGTACATTAAGTGTTATCCCATACACTAGTGCATGTGCGTTCATACACACTACAGAAAGGAAGTACAATATTCCACAGATAGTTTTAATATGAAGGTCAAAACCATGTCCTTTTGCTGGCCAATCCTCTTTCCTGTACATAATTACTTTTAAAGACAAAAAAAAAAAGTCCTCATTACAAACATCTGTATATTTACCACATAATCCTCCTACTGGATTTACTTCGGATTTAGTTCTCAAAGATAGACTCTAAAATCTTTAACTGAAGGAGGGAAAAAAAACTCCACACACATACACACAACCAACACTACCACCACCACCAATAAAAACCTTAAAATACAAATAGACTACTCAGGCTCTATTCTGAATTCTAAGGAGATGACTCCTCCCCATGATTTAAATTTTAAGAAGAACCATCTCATCTTCCAATGTCCACTTTAAAAAATACTATCTGTATTCCTTGTGACTGTTAGATGCTTACAAATTTTGGAATTGTTTGTCTAATGTTATTTCCATAGAGTGACTTCTTGCATAGTCAGTAACTGTGCTGTGTCTCCCTCCCTCAAATCCCAGGATAATCCCCTCTGAATGCCTGAAAGAATTTTTAGATTTATTTTGACATTCAGAGTGCTCTCAGGGCTCTGAGCCACAGAAAGTATTTTTCAAGATTATAATTTATCTGTAATCTTTTTACTGCCATGTTCTCTAAAATACTCAGGAAGACCAAGTCAGCATGGCTTGTTCTTGGGTACTTTTCGTTTTGTTCTGAGAAGACACCTTTTGGATCTGAAAAGTGAACAGTACACTTTCCCCTTTGTACCACTTACCATGAGAGACACCAAAGAAATGGGTGGCTTTGACATACATGGCTTGGCTGGCCCTTTGTAACTCTGACAGCAACATGTACCCATTCTCAATATTTGGGGCTCCCATATTGAGGTCTATTACTTAGGGGTAATCATCACACGAGCTTTGATAAAGCAGGCTCTTAGCTCTGAGTCTGGTCCTGAATTTGCTTCATAACCCTGCAGTCTCATGGGTCCCTAAAGTGACCTGATTACCCGGAGAGGTAGCAGAGCAGGCAGAGGACCTTTAGGCAGCTGTTACAGATAGAGTAGCCCTCTATAGGCAGGCCCACGTAGAGTCATACCCCATCACTAGCAATTTAGTAAGGAATTGCTTTATTCTGGAGCTATTACCTCAGAGCATAGCACTGCAGAAATAGGATTTTGATATGGCGGAAGAGGTAAGAACATCATTTTGAGGCCCTGGTCTGTATCGACCTAGGTCTATATAGCACACTGTGAAGGGCATGCCAGCTGCTGTGGGAATGAGGACTACAAGGGAAGAGAAGAGACGAAAAGAGCACCAAATCCAGATCGGTTTGTCTCATAGTTTTGCCAAACAGCGGCTCTGTTTCAGAGCTAAACCCTTTAGTAGAGGATTAGGGAAAAACACCCTGAATTTATTCCCCTCCCCACTTTGATGCTTGTTTGGAATGTTTTTTCCTTGTGATCACATCTGCGTTTGCCTGCTTTCTACATGCACAGAAGCAATTTCCAGTTTTATGCTTAGAGTTGTTACAAGGTAGATCAGTGAATTCAGAATAAACCAAAATGTTTGCATTTTAGGTCAAAACGTTTATACTCCTCTGATGAAGAAACCCAGTAATTTTTTTCAGTATTTAAATGGGACATGTGTCTATAAGGATTCCAAGGACCCATCTTTTTTGTAGCTACAGATAAGAATTTCTTTAACTGCTAGCTCTCTACCAGACTTCTATTAGCAGAGCACAAAGTAATTATAGTTGTACGATTGGCTGGTATTATTTGGAAAAAGTAATTGTCCAAAAGAAGAGAATATGCAGACAGAATGATTTAATAATTTGTATATCAAATTTGCCCTTTGGGTGGTTGTCATTAACATAGAAATTAACTTATAAATTATATTCTGAACAGTGTGTAAACTCTGGAACAATTAGATAAAATAAAACCTCCCCACACAATAGAATGTACCGTAATTCAGAATGGAGAAAGAACACAAGATTCTGAAAACACATGAGATCACCTCACTATGCCATAGAATTTTTAATCTCTTCCAATAAAAGTGTTTCTTTAATATTTGGTATTGCTCTCTTGCCAAAAAGGTCAGCAGAAGCAGAAAATGCAAGCTTTGGAAGATCTCCCTACATGTCCAAGCGTGCCAAGTCCTGCTTGGCCATTGAATGTTCATGCTTCAGAATCTTGTAGCTTCAAAATCAGGGTGCAGATTCTGCAAAAAACCCACCTGAGAGTAACATTTTCAAATCTACTAGAATAAAGCCCAGGAATCACTGCAGTAGTTTATACTATCTGGTCACAAATGTTTTTAAGTCCAGGAAGTATATCACGTCTAAAAGGCCCAAGATAGGGTTTTTAAAGATATTATAATATTTCTAAAAATATTTATAAAAAAACCAAGCACACTTGATGCTAATAGATTCAATAACCAATGAAGACATCTTTGTTATTATTATTTTTAAAATAAAATCCTTTTTTCAGGGGTACCTGGGTGGCTCAGTCGGTTAAGCATCTGCCTTTGGCTCAGGTCATGATCCCAGAGTCCTGGGATTGAGTCCCACATGGGGCCCCCTGTTCAGTGGGAAGTCTGCTTCTTCCTCTCCCTCTGTCTCTGGCCTAACCCTCACCCTGACCTGCTTGTGCTCTCTCTCTGTCAAATAAATAAATTAAATATTTTTTTAAAAAATTCTTTTTTCAGATTAGTAAGATCCCTCTCTGCCTTTATTTATGTTTGGGGGCAGGGGGGCTCAAAACATAGAAAATATAATAAACGTCTATGATAAATATTTGCCACTGAAATGAACAAATATTACATTTTATTCCCTTCAGTTATTTTTTCTTTTTTAAGTAAAGCATTAAAATCTCTACATTTTCTCAGCCAGGCCCATTATCTTCCCTTTCCAAACTTAGCATCATCTGGTGTATGTATCCCAATTACATTTTTGTTTTTGTGTTATATTTTTTTATGTTCTTTAACAGAGTTATGTAATAGTCTCCTTAAGTGTCTTGCCTGATTTAAAGTTTTTTATTATATTTTCTAATCTTTATTGTTAGTATTTAAGTGTTTTTTTTTTTTATTGTCCAACAATCTTAGGTTGGATAATCTTCTGAATTCTCTCAATTTTACAAGTTATCTGAGGTTTCTCTTGCATTTTCTAGGATGATAATCATATATTCTACAGATAAAATTTTGGTCTTTTCCTTTCCAGTTCTTAACCTCTTTTATCTTGTATTATTTCTTTGGTTAGGAACTTCAGTTCAATGTTGTATAGTAGGATGATTTTAGGCATCTTTGTCTTGTTTCTTATTTTATTTGGAGTGCTTCTAAAATTTCACCATTTAGGGGCCTGGGTGGCTCAGTCATTACGCGTCTGCTTTCAGCTTAGGTTATGATCTCAGGGTCCTGGAACAGAGCCCCGCTTCTGGCTCTCTGCTCAGCAGGGAGCCTGCTTCCTCCTCTCTCTCTGCCTGACTCTGCCTACTTGTGATCTCTGTCTGTCAAATAAATAAATAAATAAATCTTAAAAAAAAATTTTTCAGGGATGCCTGGGTGGCTCAGTGGGTTAAGCCGCTTCCTTCGGCTCAGGTCATGATCCCAGCGTCCTGGGATCGAGTCCCACATCGGGCTCCTTCCTTGGCGGGGAGCCTGCTTCTCTCTCTGCCTCTGCCTGCCACTCTGCCTGCTTGTGTGCTCTTGCTCTCTCTCTTTCTCTCTGACAAATAAATAAATAAAATCTTTAAAAAAAATTCAGCATTTAGACTGATGTTTGTTGTTAGTTTTTGATAGATTTACTTGATTAGGTAGGAGAAATTGCCTTCTATGCACATCTTTTTTAGTTTTTTTTTTTTCTGCTTTATTGAGAGGAATATATGGCATTTCCTTATCAATCTCTTAATGCAGTAAATGTGATGATTTAATTTGAAGATTTTTCTCCTGTTAAATCATTTTTGCCTTCGCAGTCTTCATCTATTTGATCATTGCCTATCTATCTTTCTATCTATGCATTCAATTCCATATGGCAATTTGGGAACTTTTTAGTTAATTATAGCTTTCATTTAACAAATATTCATTGAGTACTTCCATGTGCCAGGCACCTAGGCAACAGAGTACAGTAGTGAACAAAATAAATTAAAAAAAAAAAACCCCTTGCCCTCATAGATTACATTTAAGAAAGCAGTCAATGAACAAGATTGGTAAGTAAAATATATAGCATGTTAGATAGCAATTGCTATTAAAGAAAAGAATAAAAAAATAAAAGGGATGTGAAATGTGTGTGAAGGATTGGACTTTAAATTGAGTATCTAAGAAAGTCTTCATAAAAATGTTTATCTGAGGAAAGACCTGTAGGAAAGGAGAAGACCTCACTAGACAGCTAACTGGTAAAGAACATTCCAAGCAGAAGAAACAGAAGTTAGGCAATCCTAAAGTAGGGACACTGCTGACATATTTAAAGAATAATTTGGCAATTTCTTCCCTAGAAATTTTGTCTATTTCATTGAAATTTTCAAGTTCATCAGTATACATTTATTTATGATGCTTAATTATTTTTTAAATGATTGCATTTGCAAAGTGATCATTACTTAAGGTAACTTTTTGTTTTGATTAGTCTACCTATAAGTTTGTCTATTTTGTTATTATTCTCAATATTATTATTACCAAATACACTCTGTGTATTGGAATTGACAATTTATACATTGCATCTCAGATGTGCAAAAACGCCACTTTATATTTCTGTACCTCAGATGACATCTCCCTTCTTATACTCACAGATGGCTCTAGGAAACTTCTGGATGTCTTCTATGTCAAAGAGGCGCTCTTGAAAGTTTGGTAGTGCTAGCCCAATCTCTCTGTCTCTGCCTGACCACACCATGCCGCCATTTTTACTCTACTCAGCAGCTGAGTGCTATTGGCATGAAAGCATTCTGCAAGGTGACCTCTTTAGTAATCCCACAAGGGCACAAGCTGCCTTCTTTTTGCCATTGCTCTCAAGCCCTTCACTGACCACCTGCATAAGCTTGGGACTGCATAGAAGTTGCAATTAAAACTAAAAGAATCATCCGTGCAAAGGAGAATGAGAGGCCTACTCAGGGAGAAAGATGACTTACCTGAAGCAATTTCTCTTGCGTGGACCAGGCCTAGGCTCCATGAGTTATAGACACTTAAGGAGTAGAATTAGTAAGACCAAGGGCAATATCTGAGACAAATATGATGAGACACTTCAACTAGAGTATCTTAATAATATTTTTTATTTTTTGTATTTTATGATGCTGTGATATCTCAGGGCCTTAATAGGTAGAGATTATCCCTCTCAGGATTAGATAACTCCTAGAGATAGCAAACATTCACCTGAGAGCATAATCTTTAAATGCAAATCAACCAATCCAGCGCCCATATCAGCAACCATCTCCTTACTGGGCCAAGCCACCATAACCCTGCCTTAATCATCCCAGGGCAGGTATCAGACAAGGAGGGGCAGTTCCTACATCTTAGAATCCACCAAAATTTTTCAAACTAGCCAATGCTAGGCATGTCTTTGTTTACCCTGCCTGGCCCATTCCTTCCCACAAAAGCCACAATAAAAGCTCTTACCCATGCCTTCCTCTTGCTCCCTCTGATTCCTGACCTTAGTGCTTCTGCATTTGGTCCCATATGGTATGCCATGCCTCTTATTTCGAGGGATCTGTGAATATAAAATTATTCCTTGTTGACAATCATTTCCATGTTTGCAAGTCTTACCATACCTGATTAGAACAAATCCTAGAACATTTTAAAACACAGAGGGCCACATATAGAACATAAGTGTGTGGACTCAATACCATTAGGACGTTAAAGGCCCTTTGCAATTAGATGCCATCTTAAGAAGAAAGAAATTGGGGAGGATGGAGGAGTTTTAGAGTCCTTGAATGGGGATTTAAGTAGTTCACAATTCCAATCTCATAGATAATGAGCTCATTGCTGCTTTTGGTGGAAATTTTTTTTGTCAAATTTTACCTTCCCGAGGGTAGTGGCAAGTGATTATGGATGATACTCCTGTAGCTGCTTAGCCCCAACATGTAGCACCATTAAAAATCTTCTGAGTTTAATTCTTTAAGTTAGGAATTTCTCCTTGAATGTCCAGTGCTTTAGGCTGCTTGAAAGGAACACACAGGAAGCGTCACATTTTGCTAATATTTAGCATTTATTTATCAGATCAATGTAGTGCAGTGTAATCAAGTTGCCTGAGTTTGAATCCAGGCTCCATCACATGGGCTATGTGACCTTAGATAAATTATTTAGCCTCTCTTCACCATAGTTTTCTCACCTATAAAATGAAATAATTATATTAGTACCTACGTCGGTGGGTGGTTGTGAGTGGTAATGAAAAAATGCATAGAAATTATTAATGTAATACCTGGCACTTACAGAGCACTCAGTAAATGTCAGTTATGAAGGTAACTAGAGTGATTATTAATATGTCTTTGTACAGGCACTGTGCTAAGTGGTCCCTTTCTTCCTCTATCTTCCCAGCACCCCATGGTAATAGTATTACCTAGGAATAGAGGAGCTTTGACTGTACACCCTTACTTTTATTAATCACCATCCCCCCATGAGTGGAAGTTTAAGAGAGGGTGAATCAAAGAAAGAGTTCAAGTATTCTGGCACCATTCTATATTCTCAGCTATCCAAGAGTGAAAAACAAGAGAACTTAGGACACGTTGTGACATTTCTCATGTTGTCACCAGTGTTGCTGGTATTTAGATCACTCGGCCCAAGCTGTAGTCTACAAGACATCTACAATTTCCCTCAAAACATTTCAAGAATGTTATGCCTTTTTCCTTTCCCACAAAAAGGCAAACATTGCTGAAACATTTCATTTATGCTTGAAAAAAGATGTTTTTTGGCATCGAACATCCAACAAGAGGATATTTTCTGGAACATCAAACAATCATTGATAGCTAACAATGCTGGTTTTGCTTAAATGAAAGCCATTAGGAAGCCACCAAATTGCCATTTAGCCAAGAACCATGAGATTCAATAAATTATGGGGACATCAGTACCAAGAGGAAAGATATTTTTCAGCTAGTACTGAACCTGAATGTTAATCTCTTTTGAAAAAGAAAAGGCAAGGTTTAAGGACAGTGAGAAAGAGAAAGAGAAAAAGAAGTTCTGGTTGTTATTTAAAGAATATACACCAGTGAAACAAACTATTCCAAGTGCCATCATGTCATCATTTCAAATTAGAAGCAACACTGGTTAGAGGTATAAAATACTATTGATAAAAATTTTGTGATTAGAGTTTGAACTCTAAGCAATTGTACTAACATAAATAGTAGTGTGTAAATCCCAGTCCAGTAGGGAGTGGGCAACTCCAAAGAGGGTCCAAGCAAAGAAGAATAAGACAAACAAAGAAGAAGACCTAGACAAGGGAGGGCAGGGATTCTTTCTTTGGTCCTCCCAGCTCAGGATTCACCTATCCCTCAACAAGGAAGGGTTTGAGCAAGTATCAGAAGCACCCAGTGTATTATTTGTAGTGTTGTGCTATGAATGATTGCTTAGATTGATGGTGGAGTACTACTATGCAAGATAGCATTTATCCTTTTATAATCAATATAAAGTCCTGAGTAAAAGACCTCCTTTAGAGACACTGTTAGTGGAGAATTCATTATATAATGGAGAATTCATAACTGGGGAGAATTCTGCTATTAATTGTACTGTAGGTCTATTATCTTTGCAACCCTTCTTTTTTTTTTTTTTTTTAAGTTTTTCTTTATTTAATCTCTACACCCAATGTGGGGTTTGAACCCATGACCCCAAGATCAAGAGTCGCATGCTCCTCAGACTCAGTTAGCCAGGCAACCTTCTCCCTTGCAACTTTTCTTAAGAGAGGGAAACACATACATATACACACACACAGGGATAGAAGGACAGAAAAAGAGAGAGAGATGGGAAGAGAGAAGAGGGGGAGAGAGAAATAAGACCTAATGTCCTAAGTCACCATTTTGTGTAATGAAATAAGTTTTCTTTGCAACTAGAATGCTACTATTTGTTATGTGCCACCTCCTTGGAAGAAGTGGAAAGATAATATTCAACTCATTTTTTGGTAGAGTTTAATTTTCTTGTGGAACCTACATGGAGAAAGGCTGTTGGAAAATGTCTTCCAAGGAAGTCTTATGCTATCTGGATGTGTTACAAGTTTCACTGATAAATCAAGATATGTTAAGCTATTGCTTCTTGGTACTGACACTTCCCCCAATGACTTTAGAATACCCTTTGAAGCACTGACTTTGGAGCCTAACAGGCAAGGGTTCAAATTTTCAAATTCTGGTTCTGCCACCCCCAGGCTGTCTGATTTAGGGAAAGTTATTTATTTACAACTGTGAGACGTACATATATATGCCTTAATAGGAATGGCTTCCTTGCACGGTTGCATGATGATTTCATGAGACAATGCATGTAAAACAGACTTCAGCACATGATGAACACTCAACAAATATCGTTAACCACTGGGTGTGACAATGCTGAGTACCCCTACTACATATCTTTCCTCTTGGGGAGACTGAGAACAACACAGACCATTAGCCCTGTCTCCTACTGAGCCATCTGGCATTGATTTTTCAGCTGCACGTCCTGGGGACAAGTTGCACATCACTAGTGCCATAAAATAAAGGAAGCCATAATTCTCCTCTGACCATCCAACTGCTAAAATGAAGGGACCTGGAATTTTACACCCTCTAGGATAACACAGAAAGCCTTGTATAGTAGGTTTCCCCCTTGGTTGCTGGTTGCAGGACTGTGAGCTGAGTGGGGAGGGGCGATTTGTACAGGCTTTACATTTTCCATTAGCATTGTGGTCTCTGAGTTCTTGTCATAACCTGCAATGTGTTTTATGAAAGCATTCACCCCAAGTAGCTTTTGTGGAAATAAAATAATATGCTACAGAAGGCTTGCTCATTTTCTGCCTGTGTTTTACTGCTACAGAAGACTTGGAGAGTGAGAAAATGAGAGAGAAAAAAATGGGAAGAAAGGCAGAGAGATGTGCAAAGAGGAGAGAGGGAAGTATATATCACTCCCCTGTTCTTCTCCATTTCAACTAAATATGTATTTTCTACTTCTCTGTTTCAGACTACCAAAAAACTAGCAGAGCCAAGTGTTATTTACTTATTTATTTTTTTAAAATTAAAGACCACATACTTCTTTTCTTTCTCATTTTAAAGTATGACATGTTTATTATAGAAAGTGTGAAAGCGTATTTTAGAAGAGAACATTTTAAATTTCCCATAACGTTGTTAACCAGATGTAACCATTTGTAACATTTTGGTGTATTTTGTTCTAGTGTGTTTTCTATGTATGTGGAGGCCATATTGAACATACAGTTTTGTATCTTCCTTTTTTTTTTTTAAATCATTACTAGGTATATTTTGCCACATCTTTGAAAATTATTTTAAAGGTAAAATCTGACCAATTCATCAGCCACACATAAAAATAAACTTCAAGTGAATCGGAGACCTAAATGTTAAAAAATTGACCTATGCAATGCCAGAAGAAAACATGAATCATTTTTTTTATAGCCTAGGTGGAGGGAAAAGTATCTAAGTATGACTTAGAATTCAGATACAGTTCAGAAAGTTGATAAATTTGATTATATAAAAATTAAAACTATTTTCATGGCCAAAAAAAAAAAAAAAGCCCACAATAAGCAAAGTTCGAGGACAAACAACAAATTGAGAGTACATATTTGCAACATATATCACAGATAAAGCACTAATTTCCCTAATATATCAAAAACTTGTAAAGATTGAAGTGAAAAAGACCAAAATTCCTACAGAAAAAAAAATGGACATGAGATATAAACAATTTATATGTATATATGTGTACATGTACATAGCCCTTAGATAGTGTCCAATTTTATTATAATAAGAGAAATACAGACTGAAAGGAAACTGAAATACTATACCCAAATGTCAGATTGGCAAAAATTTACAAGTTTAGCAAGCTGAGAGGGAAGGGTACTCTCATACAATATTGGTAGGAATGCAAAACAGTACAGTCTCTATGGAGGGGTGTGGTATAATAATAAATATATTTGTTTTTTATCCCAGATTCCTGGCACAGAGCTCCTAAAACCCTGGGAATTTACTGAGTGATAGGAATATCTTTTGTTATTCATAACAAGCCTCTTAAGATTAGACCCGAGTTTATGCTAATGAGATGATTAAGGCTGGGGGGTGGGGGGTGGGCCAGTCTCTTACAAGCCTCAGGATGAGGTCAGTGACCAGAAAGACCAAGTGATTAGAGGGTTAAAATTTCAGCCTCATTCCTAACTTCAGGGCAGGAGAGGAAAGCAGAGCTGGAGATAAAGCTCTATAGCAACTCTTGAACAAGGAGGTTTGATGAGTTTGGGGCTGGTTCACACTCTGAGGTGCTCTGGAGAGAGTTTGGAAGCTCCACATCCCTCCCCCCATACCTTGCCCTACTAAGCATCTCTATCATTTGGCTGTTCCTGAATTGTATCCTTGGTAATAAACTGGTAAATGTAAATAAAGTGTTTCCTGAGATCATGAGCCGTTCCCATCACCTATTTTTTGCACTCTTAGGTTCAAGAAATCCACTTTCTGAACGAATGTGGAAAGTTAGACACTAATTGGGATAGGAGAATGCTGAATAATAATCTGGACATATCAAAAATCATACCCTATGGCTGTGCATTTTTCTTAGGGCCAAGACCTTGAACAGCATATCCTAGAGATGGGCGTGGGAAAGAAACGAAGGGTCTTCTCACTTTCCTTCAGGCCAACAGTTTCCGCAGTACGTATTTAAAGGCCGTTTGAAAATGGATTCCCAATCCAGTTCCACCTACTTGTGGTTTATATGTATACTAGATTTTGGCAAAAGGTTGATTGCGAGTCTTCGATTTTAGTATTATTGTAATTGTCACATTTCTTCCCATATCATTTCTAATTATTTTAATGGGGAATTGTAAAAGTTTCATCAGAAGCCATTTACAAATGTTAACTCTTAAATTTTTTATAGTAGTGTTCTATGAAATCCCTTGGGGGATTTATCTGTCATTCTTCATTTTTAATAACTTCTTCTCTGGATAAACAGTTGACTTATCTTGATTTTGATTGAAGAATTTAATTTTTTAAATAAGTAAAAGTTTAATAAGCCAACATTTAGAATTTCTAAGCTAAACATCTCAGAGAAGGCTGTAGTCATCATTGTTTTCTTATTAGGTTGCTAGAGCTGCCATAACCAAGCATGACAAACTGGGTGGCCTTAACAAGAGAAATGCATTGTCTCAGTTCTGGAGGCTAAAAGTCCAAAATCAAGGTGTTGTCAGGGGTTGATTCTTTCCAAGAGCTGTTAGACAGAACCTGTTTTATGCTTCTCACCTAGCTTCTGGTGGTTTGCTGACAATCTTTGGCATTCCTCAGCTTGTAGAAGCATTAGCCGAATCTCTGCATAGTGCTTTCCCTGTGTGCATGTCTATGTCCAGATTTTCCCTTTATATCAGGGCACTCATCATATTAAGTTAGGGGCCACCTTACTCCAACATGAATTCATCTTAACTAATTACATTTGCAACAACTCTGTTTTCCAAATAAGGTCACATTCCAGTGTATAGGACATCAACAAGTGAACTGGTAGAGGCTATAGTTTAACCCATACCATTTACTATATAATAAGATCTCCAAAATTCTAATCCTGCCCCCTCCCCCATACACTTAGGGCTAACTTTCTAAATTAAAGGCAGTGGGAAAGGACAAAAGACAGAGATAAGAAAGTAAAATAACTCTCACTGAGCTCTTGGAATGTGGCAGTTAATATTGGGCATCTGAAGCGTATTATATCATTTTATCTGATATCAGTTATATCAGGGAGGTAGGCACAAGTGACAAAAGCTGAAACTCAATTAAGTCACTTTCTAAGGATCAGTTAGAAACTGGATTCAGGCTTGGGTATATTTGACTGCAAAGCCTGTACACTTTCCTCTACTCCCTCCTTGACTCTCTGCAAAGGCAAAATATTCATAATAATGGTAATTATAATAATAATAACAACAACAACTCATGGAAATGTTTCATTAAAGCAACTGCTCCTTCTAGCATAGAGCAACACAACAAACAAAGCAATAGGTGATATTTCTGACAAGGTGATTCCATTTTCCCTAAACATTCACAGCAGGATTTTCCTTCCTACAGTTGAATAGAGGTTAGTTTCTAAGCGATAAAGGGAGAGAAGAAAAAACAGAACCCAATTTAAATACTTATGAATGTCAGAAATTAAAAACTCCTATTTTTTTTTAACGTTTGATTTTGAAATCTTCAGCCTGAAGATAAAGACAGTGCAATCCCGAGACTCTCGTAACAGCAATAGCTAACGGTTACTGAAGCCTCCCATGTGCCAAGCACTGTGCCAAAAGCTGGTCATATATTAACTAACTTAAACCTCGCACCATCTTGTGGGTTAACGGTAGCATAACCTCCACTTTACTGGTGAAGAAGCAGAGAAACACAGCTCATATTCAAAGCCTGTTTCTCCAACACTATGCCCAGTTGTTGCTCACTAAATAGAAAAGTTAAGCCACCAAATGAGAGTTGTCTGTGATCAAAATTATGTTTTGTGGTCAAACATAACTTTTTCTAATGGAGAAATTCTAGTGGTTAGAGCAAGGGGTTTGGAGTCAGACCTGAATTTGTGTACCAGTCCAACCCTTATTAATTATGTGACCTTAGACAAGTTGTTTAGCCCTCTTGGGCCTCATTAATCATTTTCAAAATTGGGATAATAATACTATCCCCCAGGGTTATTATGAAAATTAAGTGAGATAATACATGCAAGGCACAATCAATCACTGCTGCGTAGGTAACAAGTAGTTATTATTTTTATACAACAGGCATAATATTCATTTGAAATATTATTCAGATACGTTTCCATGTCTGATAAATCCTGTTAGCTGGCAACTTCTCACCCTATAAAGAAAGGGTTTAAGTGCTTCAGGAAAAGGATAAATACCTATTAGAACAAGAAGGTCATTGTTTATCTATTTGTGTGAGACTGAATTGAGACTCCAAAACCAAGTTTTGCTAAGAAAGAAATGATTTTTAAATTTCTTTTAGCTTTATTAACATACAGAGAATTAAGCCGGAATGTCTAAAATATAAATATCTTTCTTTGAAGTCTCTCTCCACTGGCTTTCTGTCTAGACTAGGATAAGGATATAGCATAGAGGAAGCACGGATTAGAGGAAGAAGCATAGCAAAAGGAGATTAAGAAAGTCAGCTAGCAGGGTCCTTGAAACAGCCCTTTCTCTTTAGGATTGGGAGCACCAGAAAGCACCTCAAGAAAGCAGGTAGAAAGAAGCACTTTCAGAAACACCCAGCAAGGTAGGAAGCCTCCAAAAACATCAAGGCTAATGGCCTGCTTCCCTCGTCTAGGCATAATATGGGAAGTCCAATTTGGAGTTAATTGCTACATCCACATGGTGTGGTAGCGAAGGTATGGAGGTGATGGTAAGAGAAGGCCAGGTCAACGAATAGCAGAACTTGTGGTTCCCTGGAGCTCAGAGGGGGTGAACACAGGCAAGAAAGCAAGCAGAAGCACTAAAGCAGCCAGAGATTAGCAGAAGCCTAAGGTTAGAGTGGAGAGCAGGGAATTCCCTAACTAGGTAACAAGTAGTTATTATTGGAAAACATGGATTTCAGTAGTGGATACTGGTATGTCTCCTTACACACTGTGATAGTGACCCCACAGCCTAAAGTAAGCCAGTAGACCCTACCTCCCCTTTTCTCTTACTGCCAGCTAGGAAAGGAGCAAGGGAAAGAGCAGAATTCAAAAAGACTGAATATTTTCCTGGGGCATCCATGCAGAGATTGTAGACATTAAATGATAGGTCAGATGACATTACTGGATTGTACCAAAATATGGTGTATTTTCTTCTGCTACTTGGTGGGTAGGGCCTCAGAGGTGGAACAGATAAGATACAGGAAATAATGAAGTACAGTTTCTTTACATATCTGGCTTCTATGACAACAATCCATGTGGGATGCTTAAAAAAACAGAGTATGGGGCGCCTGGGTAGCTCAGTGGGTTAAAGCCTCTGCCTTCCGCTCAGGTCATGATCTCAGGGTCCTGGGATCGAGCCCCGCATTGGGCTCCCTGCTCAGCAGGGATACTGCTTCCTCCCCTCTCTCTGCCTGTCTCTCTGCCTACCTGTGATCTCTGTCTGTCAAATAAATAAATAAAAATCTTTAAAACAACAACAACAACAACAGAGTATAGCCTATGTTTACACCAAGGACTGGTTATGGTCCCTATTAAAATTAAAATTAAAAGTTGTCTTGAGGGCTGATCCATGAATCTATGAGGAAAAGAAGACAGGAGGAATTAAATTTGATTGTCATATGGAAATGCAGAGAGAAAGAAAGAGTATATAGTATCTGGCCTTCAAAATAGGTTCTTTGAATATGCAACAAAAGAGTAGATTTGAAAGTCAGACCTTTTTTTTTTTTTTAAAAGAAATAAAAAGACTAATGAAATCAGAGGAAACCAGAGAAGGAGACAAACCATAAGAGACTCCTAATCTCAGGAAACAAACTGAAGTTGCTGGAGTGGAGGGGGGTGGGAAGGATGGGGTGGCCGGGTGATGGACATTGGAGAGGGTATGTGCCATGGTGAGTGCTGTGAATTGTGTAAGGCTGATGAATCACAGACCTGTACCCCTGAAACAAATAATACACTATATGTTAATAATAGTAAAGAAATAAAAAGATGTCCTAAATTTAACACCTACCTTTATCATATTAAGAGACAGACTTGGTGAACCAGATCATAGAATTTTACTCTATATCCAGGATGGAAGAAAGAGATAAAGAGAAGCCAAAAGGCTACCCCTTCTGACTTGAATAATTTTGTGAATAATAAGAAAGAGAGATAGAATCAAGAAGCTGAGAGGCCCAAGACCTTGTCCTGTCCTCTGTGAACACCAGGCTTCAAGCAGAGGTTAGGGTCTGTCTTTAGAAGTATCTAGAATGGAATGGAAGTCCAGGAGCACTGGGCTTAAGTGCTGGATATCCTTTGCACAGAAGGAGACTGAGAACCTTTGGAAAGAGCCTCCACAAAGTTAATTTCCACTTCATGATGGCATGAAGGTAGTGGCAGAAGACAGGTAAATAGATCAGTGGTATTAGTTGGCTTCTCTGGAAGCAGATGCTGAGACAGAATTTGGGGTGCAAGATGTTTATTAGGGATTAATACCTGTGAAAAAGGGAGGGAAGGAGCAGGATTGGGCAGAGAGAGAAATTGGTGAGATTGTGATGAGACCCAACAGAATCTCACCCAACCCAAAGGGAAACTCTGGAATGAGAACTACCAGTCAGTGTTGAATTACAATCTGCTAAATGGGCCAGGCCTTCATACTCCCAAGTCAGTCAGTCATAAGATAAGGGTCACTCTGGGAAGGGTGTGGCCACCAGCAAGATGTCTTTCTGTAGCTGAAGCAGATCCCGAAGGCGCTGTAGGACAGAGACCATCTGCTGATCACTCTCTCAACTACCAAGGCTTGAAGGGGGACCTGGGCAGTGATCCTTATGTCTACCACAGTGAGTGTGAGGCAAAGTTCCTAATTCCCCTTACCTGAAGGCATCTGAAATACTATTAGCCCCAGAGAGGCCAAGTCTGAATACTGAGAGAGTGGTGGATAGAAAGGCATTTGCGGACAAATAGGGCCAGTAGCCCCTTAGTGAATGCCATTTGAAGAAGCATTTCTTCCAGCCACTGGA
This sequence comes from Lontra canadensis, assembly GCF_010015895.1. Classification (NCBI taxonomy): domain Eukaryota; kingdom Metazoa; phylum Chordata; class Mammalia; order Carnivora; family Mustelidae; genus Lontra; species Lontra canadensis. The sequence goes on from NW_022631003.1 coordinate 11,380,875, forward strand.
TTTCTGAGACCAGGAGGCATCTGAGACCAGCATAGACTTGGGGACCCCCGTCTTGCCACCTAACCAGCCTATATTATTATTCACATCCAGCTGCCTGGAGTTGAGCAAAAAGAACACTGAAGCATTTAGGATTTACCGGAGTTAAGAGACCAGGGATTGAAAAACCTAGAGAGATTTTAAATAACTGGATCAGACTAAGGTTCCATATTTATACTACAACTGGGCTTTTAACTTTCCATTATCTAGCTGGCTAAGGGATCATCTGGGAGAGAACATCAGTTAAGAGGGACACAAGGAAGCTGCATCCGCTTTGTAAATTTGCATGCGGTGTGAGGGACATTTTGTATCTGCTGCATTACCAAAGAAAAACAAGCACCAGGCCTTCATTTAATAAGAATTCCGGACTTGGAGAACAAAAATGAGATGGGAGGAGGGGTCAGAATTAGTTTTTTGAGAAGATACATTATGCAATAGCTAGCTTTGGTTGGTGGACAGTGTAATTTTTCATACTGGCTTACTTCCTATATGAAGTTCTGAAATATTAGGACCTTATTCACTCTCACTGACCATAAAAATTATATGTTAAACAAAGCCTAAGATTTAGTAACCTACAAATCACTTCTGACTTCCTGCTACTGTGAAAACTTACACCCAGCACAAAAAAAAAAAAAAAAAAAGGCTGTAGCTGATCATAGTTCCCTGTGCAATTACAAAAATCTTGGGCAGCCAGAGACTAAAGAAAATTAAATCCACATAAATCTTTTCATCAGCATATAAAAGCCAAAAACAACACAATTGAGACTCTGGGATCAAAGAATGGCAAGATGTGAGAAGCAGGACATCTCCTGTCAGAAGTCCCAGGCACGGCTCAGAATTGATGGACAGAGCTTCAGATGAGAGAAGGCTGGGCCATCCCTTGGCTGTGACGGCCCCTTGAGAAGGAAGCCACAGATGAAAATGTCAAAAAAACCTCGGGCCACAACTTACTGAGCCTTTTAAAATACTCAAATGCTCAAAATGATCATTTCACTATGGCTGCAAAAGCCTAACTCTGGAAGGAGTTATGGCTCGATTTCTTAATCAATTTTTGGGGGATTGTAGAATGGAACCTAGAGGATTTATTGTATAGTGTTATGACATGTGCTCTTAGGCATGTGAACATATCTTTCCAACCTCCCCAAAGTATCTGTAAGTGAACTCCTTTTCTTTTTTCCATCTCCTCTAGACATCCATTATGTTGCAAATAAAACTAATTTTTATAGTAATAATATTAACAACTGACAGTTACTGCATTTTGACCACATGCCAAGCACTGTATTTACTGCTTACAATCATTTTTTCTCTTACTTCCTCTAACTCTTGATGAGATAGGCATCATTTATTATTAGTTCCATATTGTCTTAAATAATATGAAACTCACAGAGATTAAGTAACTTGCAAAGTCACATGCTGAGGATAGAACTGACTAAGGAGCCAGAGAAGACTCCCAAGTGAGGAAAAGTGATCAGTAACAGTGAAACTGGCATAATTTTGTCTATGAACTCTGTGGTGGTGTCTTAGTCTGGGTTACCCAAAAAGCAGAGCCTGAGTCAAGGAGCTTGTGGTATGTCTACTCGATTAGGGAATGCATTTCCAGGTGTGAGGGACTAGGGGCATAAAGCAGAAAAAGAGGAGCCACTGTGAGACAAAATGATCAAGTTGGCAGCCGCCAAGTGAGACTAGATTTTTCAAATGCACAGGATCGTCCTCCAGGAAGATATATAAACTGCATCTCAAAAAGTCCATCTGGAGGGAGAAAGTGGGGAGGTTTTATCTTTGACAAAAGCTGTCGCCTTTTGTCAAATGTTTGCCTCATGGGGCATTCACTCCCTATATTTCAGTGATTCACATAGGAGAGTCCTAAAGAGAATCCTGTGGCATTCTGTATCTTGGCATTAACCTAATTTCCCCGAGGGTGGGAGATGAGAGGCACATGGTGCAGCCTGAGTGAGACACTGTCAGCAGGAACTCATACAGAATTGCTGGTACTGAAACAAGAGTGGGATGTGGCTAAGAGGATCTGAAGTGTTGCCTCAGAGGTATCTGAGACCTATGTGTCTTTTTTTCTTCTACAGGATAGAAAGAAGCAACTCAGTTCTAGAGTGTTACAAGTGGTTTTGGGATGCTTATGAATGACTCGGACGCAGAAAGCTAGCTTGGAGTCTCACGTAGACATTGAAGTAAATTCTCATGCCCTACGCTGCAAAGCAGTCTTGAGGCATGTTGGACAACAGCAGTTACAAAGCATGAAAATGGCCAAAAGTGGAGGAGAGGGATACGAAAATATCCACTTAGTCATTGATTCTTTCTATAAAATTAACTGGGGTTGGGGGCGGGGTACACTTAGTTCCTCAAGTTTCCTGAGGAATATACCCTCTTTCCTGGAGTGGGAAGTGCAGCCACCTATAGTGTGATTTCATCTTGGTTGGACCATCTGGGTTAAGACCATTGAACTGCACTAAGTGCCATTGCATAGCTCCCTTATCTGCAGAGTCTGATAAAATGTCTTGCTCCTATGCAATGGTTTCAGAAAACAAAATCCCCTTTGTTTTGGACTCAGCAAGATACTGACAGCCACAAGCCCACCTGGAGTCTATGACAGTTAAAATTAATTTCATTTAAAATTAAAATTCAAGGCCTTTAGTGATAAAAGTAGATAACTCTCCATAGGCCAGAACTAATCCCTATTGTTCTAAGGAAAGTGGACCCTGATAAGGAAGGTCTTCTTTTTTCTAGAGCGTAAGCCACCTGACTGAACCCTAATTGCAAGGGCAACTGGGAAAACATCTGTCATTTTTAACTAATATAGTGGGTAGTAATCTCTGCCTCACAGATTGGAAGAACTACCCAAACATAGGGAGAAGATTCAGATTCTAGGTAGCCAAAAAGTCATATATCCATTTTTGCTCCCTTTCCCCTTTCCTGTTAATGGATTCTTTGCCTGGTACCAATGTTCTCCTTGTATGTATGTCCTTGATATTTACTGCTAAACCTCCTTGATAGCATAGTCAAAAAAAAAAAAGAGACACAACAGAAATAATTTTGCAGGTTTACCTGGAACCCTTTGTCTGGACTTCTTGTTTGGTTGGTCTGATAGCTGCTCAAGCTTGGAATATGATGATTTGCATTTCAAATCTGTACATGGGATCTGAAAATTGGAACCACTAGCAGAAACAACTACATCACACATAGTTACCCACTTCTCCAGTAGAGTTAATGCTGATTTATTATGATATAGAAGACTTGAGTTATAGCCCTTGCTTTCATTAACCAATATTAACCAACTGTGTGATCTTTAGGAAGTAACTTCATTACTTGGTGTTTGGTTGACTAATCTGTAAAGGAGAGGGAAGGAAGGAGGGAAAGAAGGAAGGAAAGAAAGGGAATAGAGGGGAGGGGAGGGGAGAGGAAGGGAGGGAAGGGGGAAAAGCCTTGGGATTAAGAATAGGGGAAAGAAAACTAACACATGGGAGTACTGGTAATGTACCAGGAGTTTTACTTTCAGCCTTTACAAAAAACTATAAGACATTTTGTTGATGAAGAAACTGAGACAAAGTGACCAGACTTTCCCCCTCCCATCATAGAATTAACAAATTGCTGAGTCAGGATTTGAGTCAGTTTCATCCAGCTTCAAAGGCCTTGTTCTTTCTCCATTTCTGTTTTGAAAACATTTGAATAAGAAATAATAAGAGCATTACTTTAAAAAATAATAATAAATAAAAAGACTCTTGTCTCCTTAGACCATCGTCCTTCCCCAACCCCACCCTGTTCCACCTGGACAAACCTTCTCATGTCACCATATATAACCACTCAAAGCATTTTAGTGTGTATCCTTCCAGAGTTTTTCTGTGCATTAATACACTATGCATACAACCATAGAAAGCATATAATGTGTCTATACGTGTGTGTATTTTTCTACAAAAAAAATGATGGTATCATTCTCCAAATATCTTTTGGCAGCTTGCTTTTCATTTAACAATAGGTCTTGCAACTCTAGCTATGCTAGTACATACAGAGCTCTCATTCCTTCTAGCTGCTGTGGAGTATTTCACTGCAGAGAGATATAAGCTTCTTTAGCCACTCCCCTGCTGACCCATATTTAGTTTGTTTGCTGGGAGCCCATGTTTCTCTTCCAACGTGGTTCTCTGTTCCCCACTTCTACAGATGAGTTGTACAGTCTCTTTTACCTCAAAAATTCTGTGGCATGAAGAAAATGAAATGAGTCTGAGGACATGATAATTCACTTCCAAACAACTCATTTGTTAGGTAGTGAAATAACACCAAATTGTGAAATAAGTCTGCTACCATTAAAATAAAAGAGCCAAAGAGACTAAACAAAAGTATCCAAACAAGTCCAGGCAGGCTAACTGGGTCTCTGGCAACTAGAGACAAACCCAGAGTCTACTTCACATTCACTTAACTATGTGACTCAAGGCTTTGCGTAGATATTCTTGATTACAGCAGTTTATTCTATAATATTTGAGGCTTAACATGATAGCATGAAATGTACTGGATACTATATATATATATTATATTATTTTTGACTCAATAATAATCCTTTAGAGCAGATCTTCGTATCTGAATTCCATTGGCGAAACAAACTGAGAGTAGAGAAGCTAAGTAACTTTGCCCAAGGTCACAAATTAGTGACAGGATCAAGTTTCAAACCCAAGTTTCTGGCTTCTTTCCACTGTCTCTCATGTGTTCCTCTTAGCCAGAGTTGATTCAGAAGGACCTGATCATAAAGAACAGGTTCACACCTGATGGAAAGGATGTCAACACCCTGTCCTGTGCTTACCTCTTCACCTCATCTCCCACTCCTTTCTCTCTCCTCAACCTGGCCCTAAATTACTTATAACTCCCCCATAACACATTGCTGTGGACTTCTGCAAGTATATTGTTTCTCTTTTTCTAGAATATTCTTCTACTCTTCGGTAGGGCAATTCCTATTTCCCACCCCCACCCCCACCCCGCAAAATTCCATTTTCAGCTCAAGCATCACTTTCTTCGGGAATGTAGCATTCCCACTTAACACTTGTCCAAGATTGGGTTCAGGACCTTTTCCCACAGTGTTTTGTGTTTACCTTTCTCAGAGCACTTGACAATGAATGATGCTTTTTTGTTGCTTGTCTGTCTCTCTGTTTGCCTGTCTTTGCAGTGAGCTCGAGAACAGGAACCACAGCTAATTCGTAATTGAATCTCTAGCTTTGGCATAGTGACTCATGCACAGTAGGCATTCAGTCATCTTAAGAGTGAAAGCAAAGTAGGGGCGCCTGGGTGGCTCAGTGGGTTAAGCCTCTGCCTTCGGCTCAGGTCATGATCTCAGGGTCCTGGGATCGAGCCCCACATCGGACTCTCTGCTCGGCAGGGAGCCTGCTTCTCCCTCTCTCTCTCTGCCTGCCTCTCTGCCTACTTGTGATCTCTCTCTGTCAAATAAATAAATTAAACCTTTAAAAAAAAAAAAAGAGTGATAGCAAAATAGAACCTGGAAGTGGACTCTGTAGCTCCATACATGCTACCTGCCCCTTAGATGGTCACCTGAGTACCCCCCCCTCCCCCCACCAGCCTGTTGAGCTTCTTAACTTCTCACTTCCTGGACTGGCAGCCATTTTTTTTCTGTATCTGATAACATGGGGAGAGTGTGGCAGATGGGGTCGGGAAGCCTGGGAACATTAGAGACAAAGTCTCTGAAGACAAAACAGCCCTTCCTTATGTAAAATCCAGATTTATTTGATCTACAAAGGATGCGATGCTTCTCTATTTCACATGAAGCTAGCAGGATAAAATGCTAAGAAAGAAAAGAGAGCTGAATTTTATTGAGAAAAAAATATATTGTAGAAGAAAAATAATAAAGATCTCGCAGGAAGTGTCAAGGAAAATGTATCATTCAGTAGTTTAAAAGGGCAGAAATCCAAAGATCCAAACCAGGAATGTGTGAAACACAAACAGATTTTGCAGATGATAAATTGCTCTCCTAGACACATTTTTCTCTTTTCAGTTACAGATCATTTCATGAAAAAGATTTGTTTATGCCAAGTTTGCCAACATAGTTTTTGTTTTGACAGTCCAAGGGATGTATCAACTTTCCTTAATGGCCTTTGAAGCCTCTTGATGTAGAAATTTGGTATTCTAGGCAATGTTTAAAAGTATTTATGGAACTGAAACAACTTGTATTAGCTAAATATTAGGAAGGAAAAAAAATAGTAGCATCAGAAAAAAATTGCCATGTACTCCAGGAAAGGCTGATATTGCCATCTGAAAATTTGCTTATTGTTAAAACATAATAGGTAATAATGCTTTTCTTACTGAGGGCTGACTATACCCTGGCCATTGTGCTAGCTTTTGGTAATGCAGCAGGAAGCAAAACAGGTATGTCTTGCCTGAGTAGGTAGATATTAAACAGATAATTACAGAGATATGTATATAATTATAAAGGTTGGTAAGAAGAAAGGATTTTAAAGAAAGAGTAAGAGGGGAGACCTACTCTAGATTGATAATCAGGGAAAACCTCCTTGAGAAAATAGTTTTTAAGCTGGGACCTAATGAATGAGAAATGAAGAGTTAGGTGAATAGTGCTAGGGAAAGAGATATAGGCAGAGGCCACAGAATACATAGCTACCTTGGCATTGGAAACACCTTGGCCTTTCTAAGGAACTGAAAAAACAAACTATGCGTCGTTTTCCTCCTGGTTGTCACATTAGTTGCTTCCCCTGCCCCTGCCCATGCCCCTAAACCCTGGTACGTGGTACAGGGGCCTCACCCCTGCAGATGTCAGGCTGTCTTGTCTTGCGGCTCTACTAAACAGGGCCCGCAGAAGGAACTGGTAGATTGGAAGGGAGGCTACAGGGAGAAGCCAGCATATTTCTGTCTCTTTTTTTTCTGGTTCAGGAGAGCCTCTCCAGCAGTGGTGATGTCTTCTCTGTGGCTTTGGAGTTTTTTGGCTTTGAGTGAAACATGTTAATAACCCCTGTCCTTTATTTTGGAACTAAGATAATTGGCCAGGGACACCATCCTTACAGTATAGTGGCGTCTCCTTGTCCACAGGGCTATAGTGGCGATTACAGTCAACCTATTGCTTCCTTCTAGAAGGTCGTAAGTTTATAAGAAATAGCAAGGCTAACAAACTGCAGCATTCACAGATTAAAGCCCCATCCATTTTCCCACTAAAAAAGGAGGGGGGGGGCGGAATCCTGTAACCCATTTCTGGAACAGCTTGCGAAGCCATTAAAGTTTTGGTCAGGGCAGCCAAGGTTTTTAACAGTGACTCACAAGATCAGAAATCCACATGGAAGCAGCTGCCTGAATTTTTTCTCTCTCTCTTTCTCTCTCTCTCTCTCTCTCTCTCTTTTTTTTTTTTTTGGCTAACTGTAGTGAGTGGAGAAGTCTACCCTTGTTATAGGAAAATCGCACATGACCTAGAGTGAGTTGAGTCTAACTTACATATTTTAACAATAGTTATCATTAATTAGGAACCTATGCTGTTCTAGCATCCATACTAGTTACTTTACAAATAACAATAAATTTTCATGATAAATCAAAATCACCCTCAAGGTTGTTAGTATGGTTTTCTCCTTTCGTAGAAAGGGAATGAAGGTTTGGGAGTATTGGGGCACTTACTGAAGGTCAAAGAGAGTAATTTGATTCAAGTTCACATCTGTTTGACTTTAAAATCCATAATATTGTGCTATAATACAGTATTTCTTTTTTGTCAATAATCTCATAATAGCTCAGTTTGAGAGTGGAATTAAGCATTACAAAACTAGGGAATGAATTATATTCAGCTTTAAATATCAACAGTAATTGATCCAAGACCTCTAATTGGTGACTGGTGGCAATGAAGTAGAAGCAAAAAGGGTGTTAGATCCTACTGATCTATGGATTTATTGGGGGAAGCCAGTAGCTCTTCAAAAATTTGGTTTTTGTTATTGTTGGTGTTTAAAGATTTTCCTTTTGAGTAATCTCTCCACCCAACATGGGGCTCAAACTTACAACCGCGAGATCAAGAATCCTGTGCTCTACCAACTGGGCCAGCCAGGCACTCCTGTTGTTGTTGTTTTTTAAAAAAAGATTTCAGAGATGTTGCACCGGCCCCCAGCTAGTCTTTGATGCCGGGATCCTTCCTCTTTGAGTATGATCAACTCCTTCCTTATCACAGAAGGCATGTGTGGGGATGTTTGCTGCTAACTACAACTAACAACTAACCACATGGGTCTCGGGAGTATTGTGCAAACATTCTTCTGGGAAGGAATCAATAGAACAAAGTGCCTTGACATCTGCCATGACTTTGGAGTATGATGGATACATGGGGAAATTTATACCTGCCCTCCCTGCCACACAGTGTGCATTGTGTGTCCTTCTTCTATGAGACTTCCTGGTCTAATTCTTCCAACCCTTACAAAACGGGTCATTATAATACATGATATTGGATGTATCTTTGAGAAAAAACAAATCTTTTTCCTTCTTTTGTTTTTGAAACACAAAGGTAGGAAGAAGAAAAGAGGGGCGTTTGATAATGGTGGCTGATAGAGTGCGCACAGGAGGAATGACCTCGCACCACGCACAGTAGACCTGGAATAGCATTTATTCAGAGAAACCTACAGAAGCAGGACGAGGAGCAGGTGTGCAGTCTCTCCTTTGCCTGTTGCTCTCTAAGACAGTGCAAAGTGCTCTAGCAAGACTGCAGTCTAAACTCTAAGCTAATAAGCAAAGAAGATCATGCAAAGAAGATCAGCATCTGCTGTGGTATGAGGAAGGCCTAGAGTCCCAGCCTTGGACTGGGACTTTGTCATGCCTTCTCACCACTCATGTTTACAGCCATACCAGACCCTTTCTGGCGTGAACAGGAGTTCGGACACAAGTCTTGCAGTTTCAGGTTTCCAATGCATGGAGCCTTGGCTTCCTGGCCGGCTCCTCCACCCCAGTTCTCTCACAGGACGCTTGCCAAACAGTCCCGCCCTGCAGGAAGCCTCCCTCCTTCTGGGAGGCCTTCCAGGGGCTGGTCTCAGATAAATTAACCTTTACTTCTCCCTGCCGCATAAACCTGAAAAGCTCTGAGGACCAGCTGGAATTGAGAACATCTTATCAGAATGTGTTTGGGTGGGTCTTTGCCAATGTATCGAGTATCTTGGCCCATAGTACTCATACAGTCATCCTATCGATCAAAAGAAATTGATCAAATCAAAAGTCTTTATTTCACAGCTCAGAGTTGTTCTCTCCAATGCTTCTGTCTAAATTCTTGTTAGTTTGATTATAAACAAAGGTGATGCTTCCAGTAGCCTGACTGCTCAGTTCCTCTGAGTTTTTTTCTCCACTAATACTGTCCTTTATTCTACCTCAGCCGCTCACTCCCACAATCACATTGTAAATCCTATTATTACCAATAATTCTCATTTATTATCTGAATTTAATATGCACACTTCTCATCATTCCCATTCACTTCCTCTAAAGTTCAACAATTCTTTAACTTCATCGGGATTTCTAGTCCATTGATCCTGGTACATTTTCCCTGTCCTTCTCCGCCCTTGGCATCCATCCCTTCCCCTCTTAAAGTCTATGACAACCACTCTCATCATGTACACATCGTGCATGTACCCTCAATTCCTTTGCTTCTCTCTCACATAAACTTGGAAAAGCACAACTCTGATTAAATCTAATTCTCTACCTACTCCTAGTTGGTGTTTGAAAGAAAGCACTCTACCCTGCTATTAACTCCATTTTAAATTCATAATTACAAACATCAAATGGGCCTAATGCTGCCTGGCGATCTCACTATATTTGCCAGCTCCATTCACCATCCGACTTTCCTATACAACTCCGTCCACTTTCCCTGTCTCTTCAGACCCTAACAAACTTCCTCCTCCATCCTTGCCCTCAAAGGATCACCTTCTTTCCTACTTCCTTAAGAAAACTGAAGCACTCGTGAGAGAATTTCTTCAGTGCCCTGCTACACATGTACCCTGTAGCAGGATCTGCACATGTATGCATGTGTCTCTTACTAGAGATGAACTATCCATGCACCTAAGGCCAGCACTTTCAGTCCCTTTCACACATATGCAAAGACATCACTCCTGTCAATTTCTTCCCTTCTATAGCATTATATTTCTCCCATTAAAAAAAAACCAACAAAAAACAAAAAAAAAACTTTCTTCATCCCATGTCCTACAGCTACTGTCCCATTTCTTTGTTACTTCAGCAGCAAAATTTCTCAAAAGAGGTATTTATACCTGTTCTCTCCAGTTTTTTTTCTACTCGTTCTGTCTTGAATAACCAAAAGCAGTCAGACTTTTGACTCCATGACTTCATTGGATCTACTCTTTTTTTTTAAGTTTTTTTTTAAATTTATTTATTTGACAGAGAAAGTGAGAGAGAGAGAGAGAACACAAGCAGAGGGAACAGCAGGCAGAGGGAGAGGGAGAAGCAGGCTCCCAGCTGAGCAAGGAACCCAATGCAGGGCTTGATCCTAGGACCTCGGGATCATGACCTGAAGCGAAGGCAAATGCTTAACAGACTGAGCCACCCAGGTGTCCCCATTGGGCCTGATTTTATCAATTTCACCAATGACTTTTACATGGTTTAATTCAGTGGTCAGTCTCGGGAGCATTTGGCAGAGTTATTCTCATTCTTCTCCCTGATGACACCTTCTTCACTTAACTTCTGGGATACTACCTACTCTTGGTCTTCTTATCGTCCTTCACTGATGCCATCTTTTTGCCTAGACTTCTGAACACTGGAAGATCCATGACTCAGTCTGCGGGCCTCTTCTCTTTTTTTTTAAATCTACATTTATTACCTTGGTGATCTCATATAGCTTCTCTACGCTTTGTTAGAATGGGTCTAGATTGACCAAGGTAGTTGTCCTTAAGCAGTGAGTATTCTGGAGTCTTGACGGAAGTCTCTAGACATCCCCCCCTGCCTCTCCTCCTAAGTTAATTAGAACTTGAAACGTCTCCCAGCCAAGTGCAAGCTCTGGTAGTTTTTCAGTTTTGTCTCCTGTAGTTAGGGTTTCCAGATAAAATATACTTGGGACATCTACAAACTTACTTGTTGATTATCTGAAATTCAAATTTAACTGGGCATTCTCTGTTTTTATTTGCTAAATCTGGTAGCCCTACCAGTATTTGTCCATCCTTGTGGAATTTCAGCCTACTTACACATAATTTGAGAGTTCAGCTAAGTGCTCACAGGTTCCCCTATACAGATTTATGGAGCTCTAGTTCTCGAGGTTGTTTTTTTCCTCCCAGTACTCTGTTCTACAAGTTCTTCTCTAGCCTCCGCCAATTCCAATTTTTGTCTTTTCACCTCACTAAGAAAATTGTGCTCTATCTGGGTACACTCACCCTTTGCCACAACCCAGTAGAGGGGCCCAACTAGAAAGCCAGAGCAATTGTAGGGTTCACTTCATTTGTTTTGTATCCCTCGGGATTATAGTTCTGGGCCACCTATGGTCCAGTGTCTGAAGACAATTGCTTATTTGGGGAGTGAGAGTTCAATACCATTTACTCCATCGTGGACAGAAACAGAAGTTCATTCTGTGTCCTTAGAATTTTCTGATGGTGTTTTTCTTTTTTTGCTGTCTTGAAGTTTAAGAATTTTATAAAATGTCAAATTTGGTAAACATTCGGGATTCCTTTAATGCTATGAAAGACCTTTCCCAATAAATTACTATTACAATTTCATCCAGTTTCTTTTAATGATTGGTTTACTCCTTTCCATTTAAATCTTTGGTTTCTCTGGATTTATTTTGATGTGAGGAGTGAAGGTAGTATATAGTTCTGTTGTTGTTTTTTTGGGTTTTGCTAGCTGGTGTAGAAGATACATCCACAAATTTGTGGATGTATCCCCAGTGATACATTTGGGCAGTATCCCTAGTAAGAGGTGGATTCTCTTTCTCCTCCTCTCAAATTTGATCTGGCTTAGTGATTGCTTTGGACAGTTGGGTACAGCAGAAGTGATGCTTGTCAGTTCTGGGCTTAGCATTTGAGGGCAGTGATCATTTCTACCTCGGTTTCTTGAAACCATGAGTTGTCCTATTGGAGGATTGACCACCCTGCTAATGAAGTTATTTGGAGAGGCCCTGAGGCTACTTGAGAGAGAGAGAGCAGCCAAGAGGAGCCCAGTCTTTTAGTTATCTCTGCCGGCGTGCCAGACACTCTAGACGGGCTCAGCGGCTGGCTGAGAACCACTAAGTGACATAGTCATTGTTGTATGCAGCGAAATCGTCACCCAGCCAAATCCTACTTGAATTCTTGACCCTCAGAATCACAAGATATAACAAAATGGTGATGTTTCAGCCATTTGTTTTAGGGTAGTTTGTTATATATCAGTACACAACTCTAACAGCTGTCCAGCTACTCCCAAGAATTTTGATGAATCCATCATTTTTCTACTCATTTGAATTGTTACTTCTATCAAACATTCAATTTTCTTTTGTAGGCCTGTTTCTTAATTTTTTTATTATGTTTTAAGAATCTCCTATTATTCATTTACCAGTTCCAAAATGGTTTATTAGAGTAGTTTTATGATACATTTACTATATGGTAAAGCTAGTACTCCCATGTCTCTTGTTTTTTAGGATGTCTCTGCCAATTTTTGAATTTCACATGAGGTTTTGTACAATTTTGACATATAACAAAAAGTTTACTATTAGTATTTTGATTGGGACTAAGTTACTTTTCAATCAAAATTTAGAAAAAAATTCACAGAAAATTTAGAAGAAGATTTCCATTTATTTATCTTCTTTGATGTACCTCATTCATTTAAAATTTTCTTTATGTAAGTCCTTGGAAAGTTCTACATGAATAATTTACATGAACAGCTTGTCATTTTTGCTATTATAAATAGAAATTAGTGTTCTATTTTTCCAGTATATTGCTACTTGAATGTAGGAGATAAATTGGCTTATAAGTATACATATATATATATATATATTTTTTTTAAGATTTCCATTTATTTACCTGACAGACAGGGATCACAAGCAGGCAGAGAGGCAGGCTGAGAGAGAGGGGGGAAGCCGACTTCCTGCTGAGCAGAGAGCCTGATGCCGGCTCAATCCCAGGACCCTGAGATCATGACCTGAGCCCAAGGTAGAGGCTTTAACCCACTGAGCCCCCCAGGAGCCCTCCCACTTTTTTTTTTTTAAGTAGGCTCCACAACCTGCTTGGAGCCCTGTATAGGACTTGAGCTCACAACCCTGAGATCAAGACCTGAGCTGAAATCAAGAGTCAGGTGCTTAACCAACTGAGCCACCCAGGCATCCCTGGCTTGTATTTTCATTTGAAACTATTCAGTGACCAAGAGTTCTTGCTTCTTAAAATTATGCATTTGAAATTTTTAGATTTTCTTTACATCATCCACTTACAATAATAAATTTTGCCTTTCTTTCCAATATCAATCTTTTAAATTATTCCTTCTATATTGTAGGCTCCACAAGGGCAGGGATTTTTGTCTCTTTTATGTACTATTGTAGCTCTAGTACCCACAGGCCTGACATAGGCATTTAATATACATTTGTTGATTAAATTAATAGTGCAAGGCAGGCTTTGGAGTCAGACTGGCTGGGTTTGAATTCTGACTGCTACTTGTTCTCTATATTACCTGATCTCTGAGTTAAATTTTCTTAGTTTCAGATTCCTTTTTCATCAGTAACTTGGAGTTCAATAGCATCTATTTCATAAAGGTGTGAAGATTCAATGAGATAAGTAATCCATAAAAAGATTTTAATGGAATACTTGACACATAGTAGGTTCTTGATGTATTTTTATCTTTTCTATTATTTCTCTTCATCATAGACTATAATAATAGTAATAATAGTAAATTGCCCTTAAGTTTCATCATTAAGCATGATAGCTGATAGAGATTTTTAAAACATGTTAGGAAAGATTATACATATGAAATACTATTATTAATGTTTTAATAGAATATGTATAAGATCTGGTCAAATTATTTATTGAGATAGTCATATCATTTCTCCTTTAGCCATTTAATAGAGTGAATTATATCAATATAGTTTTTAATATTGAAAAATTATGTCCCTTAGGTATTAGGAATCTAAATGGCATTTTCAGGACTAAGGTTTTAAAAATATGCCTATCACAACACAAATTCTATATACTCTCTTTAAAAAAATCAGTAAGTTGGGATGCCTAGGTGGCTCAGTTGGTTAAGCTGCTGCCTTTGCCTCAGGTCATGATCCCAGCGTCCTGGGATCGAGTCCCACGTCCGGCTCCTTGCTCAACAGGGAGCCTGCTTCTCTCTCTGCTTCTGCCTGCCACTCTGTCTGCCTGTGCTCGCTCTCCCTCTCTCTCTGACTAATAAATAAATAAAATCTAAAAAAAAATCAGTAAGTTCTCACAACATGCAATCTCTAAACTGACCTAATTTATGATGCATCTGGGAGATTTCAGAGTTTTGGAGTGGATTCACAGTTCGTGTGAAGAATATGAAGCTATCACAAAATTTACCTAAAAGGAGAGCTTTTTAGAAGTAGGACTTTGAACTTTCTGCATTTCCACAACCATAGAGCTGGTTATAGAGTTTATTCTTTGTCATATGAATTCTATATATTCTCTTTTTTTCTTTGCAGAAGAATATACTGAATAATTTATTCTGAGCAAAATTAAAAATTATAATTTTTTTTAATTGTTATTGTTTTTATTTTAGATTTTCTTTTTTTATTGTATTTATTTTATTGTTATTGTTAATTTTTTTATTTTTTTAATAAACATATAATGTATTTTTATCCCCAGGGGTACAGGTCTGTGAATCGCCAGGTTTACACACTTCACAGCACTCACCATAGCACATACCCTCCCCAATGTCCACAACCCCCCAAAATTATAAATATTTTGAAAATCCTTTCAAAAAGTGTATAGTAACAACATGTATTTAATGTGTGATGATTGTGCATTTTAGTTTAAAATTTTTTCCAGTTTTATTGAGATATAACAGGCATAAAACATCGTGTATGTTTTAGATGTACAACATAAAGATTTGTCATATGTATATATTGCAAAATGATTATCACAATAAGTTTGATTGACATCCATCACCACACAGTAGTTGTAGTCTTTTTCTTATGATAAGAACTTTTAAGATGTACTCTTTAAGCAACTTTTAAATATACAACACGTTTTTGTTAATTACAGTTATTATGCTGGACATTACGTCCCCAGAACTTATTTATCTTATAACTGGAAATTTATACATTTTGACCACCTTATATAAATGCTTCTCTTGCAGACTTTTCTTCCTTGGCAACTTTACCTGCTGCTTGTCTTTGCACTCCAACTCAAATTGCCAGTGCCATCCTAACCACTCGTGAAAGTGTTAATGCTAAAAAGATTATCTTTATTGTATATAGAGGATATTAAAATTTCTTCCTGTATATTCGAGTTCTGGCTGCTGTGGCCCCTAAAAGAAGTAATTCAAAGAACCACATTTTCCCCAACTTCCAAGTCTTAGTCTGACAAAAGGATTTTTCTCCAAATTTATGGATCTGCTTACATAAAAATCATATGAAGGCATAAAAATTAAGTCATGTTATTGCACTTTCAACAAACCCCCTTTGCTAGAAAGAGTAAATTCCATGAAATTGGGACTATCCCAGGAAATTTCCAAACTTCTAACTTACGTTTGAAATAATGCTCTTTTAATTAAGTCCTGGTTTAACTTCCAGGTATACATTGGCCTTTTATACTTTCTTTAAAACTTTTATTTTATTTTTTCAGTGTTCCAAGATTCATAGTTTATGCACCACACCCAGTGCTCCATGCAATACGTGCCCTCCATAATACCCACCATCAGGCTCACCCATCCCCCCACTCCTCCCCTCCAAAACGCTCAGTTTGTTTCTCAGTCCACAGTCTCTCATGGTTCATCACCTTTTATACTTTTGACTACATTAAATACTTTTATTTATATCACGGTTATAAATATTTCCCAGTGCCCTTGCATTTAGGATTTCAAAGATCGTTCTTTTTTCCCATAGGTTCCCTTATGAGTTTTTTACCTGGAGGCAGCAGATGCTTAATCTCCTTTTGTGTGTAGATTTTGTATTTTTTTAAAATGTGCATTGCAGGACGTAAGGCTCTGCAATGTTGCTGTAGCCAGAGTCCTAAACCTGGCCGGCGATAACTCTGAGGGACAGCATAGTATCTCACCAGAGCCTCACATCCTGGGCCCATTATTGCCTCTATCTGTCAGGAGCACTGTCCGAAGCCAACAGTATTTTCTCTTCACAGTATCCCCAGCCAATCTTAAGGCTACACTCCAGAAAGCAGCAATAAAAACTGGGTGGTTTATTGGTTTGTATATTTGCTTTGGAAGTGTCCTCCGGTGCCACATTTCTGGGCCAATCATTTTCAGACATTTATTGGTTAAGGTAGCCTAAGACTCTCTTCAAATATAATCTTACACGGTGGCCCAAGAGGTAAACTAGATGGAAAGGTTATTGCTCTGGTTGATGCAGGGAAGGAGTCTGGAGCCCTTTCTGCTCGTGTTCCTCACACCCTGCTCCCTCACCTGGAACAGCATCTGAAGGTCTCGGTGGAAGCCTTGGTGTGAAGGTCCCAAGAGGGTTGAGTCCCAAATGGTAGATCTCAGGTTAACTAATTCTGTTAAGTGTTCTGTTGGGCCTGTGAAGTATCGTCCTTCACTGTATTTTTTTTTTCCAGCTGTTTTATTTTCAAAGTAATCCCAGTGAACTCTTCCAGCTGCTTAACTTGACATTTCTAAATGTGATGTTTATTGCCACTTTGGCTTTGTTGGTATTAGACATTAGGTACTCGCTTCCTACCGTGGGACATGAAGATTTAACTCTCTTCCCTTTTCTTCCCCAAATCTCCTCCTTCTATCTTCACAGTGTAATTTGACCAAAATTTAGCATTTCTCTTATTATAACAATGCAAATACTATTTGCATTTGGATCAAGCAAGATGTTACTTTGGGTACAACTTTCAATTTTTCTGGAAGTTAATAAATTTTTATAAATTCTTTTGCTTTTTTTGGAATTGCTTACTTGAATACTTAATATTTCAAATGCTCAAACATGCTGGAAAATATCTTCCATTCCCCTCTAACACCCCAGTTCTCCCTCTCTCTGCTGCAGTCTTCACTACTCACCCTCCAAGTCTGCCACACAGCTAACATCATGGCTTCTCTTCTGTTTGGGATTCCTGTGTTCTGGATGCCATGTTTTCTAATTTTTTAGTTGATTTCATCTTTTTGTTGGAGCACATACTCTGATCAGCCTCTTGAAAAATGGTGCGTGAAACGTACATACTGAATCTTTGCTATCTGAAAATGTCTTGCTGTACCTTGACAACACATTACATGTAGAATTCTAGCTTAGAAATAATTTTCAGTCAGAAGTTTTAGGGCACCTGGGTGGCTCAGTTGGCTGAGCCTTTGGCTCAGGTCGTGAACCCAGGGTCCTGGGATCGAGCCCCGCGTTGGGCTCTCTGCTCACTGGGGAGCCTGCTTCCCTTCCCTATCTCTCTGTCTACTTGTGATCTCTCTCTCTCGGTCAAAAAATAAATAAAACCTTTATTTAAAAAAAAAGAGAGAGAGAAATTTTAGGCTATTCTTCTTCTGTCTTCCAACTTTCCCTCTTCATAAAGATGCTCATTGCTGTGTGACCTTTTTTATGCCTTGCACTATGCATTCAGCTAAACCTTTTGATCTGGAAACTCCAGTTCCTTTAGTACTGTATTATACTGTATTATGTGTCCGAGTGAGACATTTTTTAATTATTAATTGAATACTAGAGGGCAACATCAACTAAGGACAAGTTCTCCAACTTATTAAATTGTCTGTAGGTAATAACACTGATCACTGTGAATGGGTAGCATCAGTAAGTTAGGCTATTAATAAATTTCCTAAAGTGGTCTAAACGTCAAATACCTCGGTAATTTAATTTTTATTTAATTGTTATTTATTTTATTATTTATTTATTTATCTGACAGAGAGAGAGAGCTAGAGAGAGAGAGGAAGCCCAAGTAGGGGGAGCTACAGATGGAGAGGGAGAAGCTCCCCAGAGAGCCCGATGCGGGACTCCATCCCAGGACACTGGGATCATGACCTGAGCCAAAGGCTCAGCCAACTGAGCCACCCAGGTGCCCTGGTGATATAATTGTAAAAAGAATCTATCTGTGCAGTTATATACTGTGGTATTATGAGGTTAAACAACTCTCTCCTGGCTTAATTTTCCTGTTTGGAGAACATTCCCTAGAATAATATTCCTGGCCTCTCTTCTCACTTCTTGTTTATTCCTACCCTTTGGAGGAAGATGATGTGACTGAATTTTATGAGTAAAAACTGAGCATGCTAAGCTCCTCACGTTCTAGCATCTCTTTATTTGCATCCAGCCTGGCCACAAGAGGCAGGCTGCATTCATCTTTCCTCTGCCTCATATTTAGGGGCTTATCTCTGTGGGGGGTAGGCTGTCCATCCTGCTTCTGACTAGGTGTATACATTGTCTAATTCAGGAGAATCCCCTGAATTAGGACTCAGTAGGAATATTAGGAAGTCCATTGTAACCATACACCTGTGTTTTCAAATATCACTTCAATAACAAGGTAGTGTTTGATCTTCATCTAATGTTTGTATCTTAATAGGCTCTGAAGTCAGTAAAGGAAAAGAAATGTTATTATCCCCCCAAATCCCAGTAGGTAACTATGTGTATACACACACACACACACACACACACACATACACATATAATGGGTAGAGGATTATTAACCCCAAATCACGGGTGGTTTAAGGGATTCAAGAGTGATTTTCATATGGTTTGGTTTTCCCTTTCTCACTGTTTTTGAAACCCAATACCCACATCTTTGTAAAACTACCATACATTGTTCCCAGCAACAGCTGAGGCTCACGAACTTCATATTTGCTAGTATGTTCTCATAGCCTTACTGAATGGGTCCTGTCAAAGCTAACAGTGACCTTTTTCATTAATAACATAGGGAACATCTGAAGCTGTTTTCACTATGATAAATTCCCACTGAGTTCAGTTTAATAAAGACGTTTGTCTCAATGCACTTGTGTGGCAGTAACCTATTTCTAAAATAATAGCAGACTCACTGCTATGAATCCAAACAGGAGGACTCAGATCTACCAGCTTTTTAAAAATCTCATGTTTGTTAAGAGGATTTATGACTCCATCGCCTTTTCAGTTTGACAAACTTTCTCCTATAACATCTAGGCGATTTCAGCCCTTACAGATATGCTACATGACTAGATCATAAAATGGGAAAAGCACTATCACCTTTTTTTTTCTCATGTCTAAAAGACTTTTTTTTTTTCATCCATTAAATTCCTTCATTTATTCATTGAACAGATACCATGTGTTTATTAGGTGTCAAGCACTATGTTAGATCCTAGGAGGCAAAAGAAAGGTCATTATGGGGAAGACTGACATAGAAAATAATTATAGTAGTATAAGTTGTATAAAGATATGTGCAGATTGTTTTGGGAACTCAGCAGAGGGGGTGATTTTCTTTGGCGAGAGGAGCCTGGAAAGGTCTCCCAAAAAGACAAATTCCTACATCCTCTTGAGTTTAGCAATCTCACAATTAACTTTTTATATCAAAGTTTGACCGAAGGACAACTATATGAACAGATATATATACTTATGAAGATTTGTATGAGAGTTCAATCATGTTAAAGTTATTTATATTAAGTGTCATGATAAATGTAATTTAAAAAAAGAGTTAGTAAAGCCCAAAGGGAGTAGGATTAAGACTGTGTTGTAGTCCATTTAGTTTAGTGTTTGGTCCCCACCAATGTAACTTGGAAAAGGCCACATAAAAACAAAAATTACATAATTTTTGGTAATGCAAAAAAAAAAATCTGATTTGGAAATAATCCTTTCCAGAACTCTAAGTCTAATTTACATATTTGAGTACCAGAATTCATCTGTGAGGCGTTCTGTTTGAAAACAGTGATTATTAATGTATAAAACATTTTTTGAACATGTATACTGTATATGAAAGTGCACTGGATTCCTGCAGTGGTGGAGAAATAAAATCCTAGTATAAATAAGTAGTATAAATAAGGCTGATTATATAAAAGAATGAATCAGGCTGTAATAAAGAGTGATCAATCCCATGGTGAAATGCAGAATGCAAACCTTACCCAAAGAAATGTAAATTTAAATTTTAGAAAAGTGGGCAGGCAGGCCAAACAAAACACTGGTAAGCAAATCTGGCCCTTCAGTCAGTTTGAAACTCTTGGATTCAGGCAATTCAAATACAAATATGATTCCATCCCTATCCATCGAGTTCCCAGACCATTGGAGGACACAAACCTGTAAATAACTTTGGTGCCATAGGTTTTGCACTAGTAGAGGGTAGCTGAGTGGTGCGGGAACACAATTCACCACCTAGTCAAGACAGGCACAAGTCCTAAAGTGGGTGTTATATAATCATTCAGTCAAGAATTTTTACCTGTTATCCTGTAAATCACCCTCTTCTTAAGTATATGTCAGGTTTGCTCCCCAGTATTGTCCACAGCTTACTTTTCTTCATTCCATATTCTATTACACTGGCATAAACTGAAAATCTATTTTTTTCCTATAATAATTTCAGTTGAATCAATTTGAGGTTTTTCAGTTATAAATTAACATCACACATATGAACAATTTTGCCAACTTCTTCTTTTTCAGCATTTATAGTTCTTTTCTGTTTTGGTCCATATGCCTTGGCTGGGCCTTCCAAAACAATAACAATGTATGTATTTGACTGTGGCCACCCTGTGTTGCTCCAGCTTTCATAGGAATTCTTCAGATATTTTGCATGAAGATCAATTTAAAATATATTAAAAACTAATTTGGAGGGTACAGACTCAAAAGAATTGAAAGTAGGGACTTGGGCGCCTGGGTGGTTCAGTGGGTTAAAGCCTCTGCCTTCGGCTCAGGTCATGATCTCAGGGTCCTGGGATCGAGGCCCACATCAGGCTCTCTGCTCAGCAAGGAGCCTGCTTCCCCCCCTCTCTCTATCTCCCTCTCTGCCTACTTGTGATTTCTGTCAAATAAATAAATAAATAAATAAATAAAAGTAGGGACTCATGCGTATTTGAATATCAATGTTCATAACAGGATTACTCACAGGAGTCAAAAAGTAGAAATGACACAAATGTCCACTGATGGATGAATGGATAAAGGAAATGTAGTAATACATACAGTGGAGTATTATTCAACTTTAAGAAGGAATGAAATTCTGGCATATGGTACGATGAGGACAAACCTCAAAGACAATAAGCTAAGGGAACAAGGCACACATAGAAAGACAAATATTGTGTGATATTCCACTTCTATGAAGTATCCAGAATAGTCAAATTCACAGAGACAGAAAGTAGAATAGTGATTACTGGGCCGAGAGGTGTGGGGGGTGTGGTGGTGAGGGGTGTTAATAAGAAGTCACTGTTTAACGGGTACAGCTTCAGTTTGGGAAGATGAACAAGTTCTAGAGATGGATGGTGGTGATAATTGCACAACAGGGTGTGTGTTCTTAATGCCATTGTACTGTATACTTCAATATGATGGGTTTTACATTATGTATTTTTTACCACAGTAAAACATTTGGAAGTTTTTTTTTTTTTTTTTTCCCAAGTAAGCTCTATTCCCAACATGGGGCTTGAATTCACACCCCAAGATTGAGAGTGGCACGCTCTACAACTGAGCCATCCAGGCGCCCCAGAAGTCTGGAAGTATTTATAGCATTCCTTATATTCTGGAATAGTTAAAATGATGTAGAGCATAAAGTGGCATCTGTTCCTTGAAGGTTAAAAACAGTTCACCTGTAGCACATTCTAAAGCTAATTGTCCATATTTTCTTGATATCTGAACATTTTTTTGGATCTGAAATAATTGCCAATTCTTTTTTCTGAGGTTATTGGTCTAATTTCTATCTCTTCTATCTCTTTTTTGTTTTGTTTTGTGTTTTTTTTGAGAGAGAGAGAGAGAATGTGAGCCGGGGGTGGGAAGTAGCGGCAGAGGGAGAGGGAGTGAGAGAATCTTAAGCATAGCCCCCCTGAGCACAGAGCCCCACATGGGGCTCAATCTCAAGACCCTGAGATCACAGCCTGAGCTGAAATGAAGAGTATGACTTAATGGACTGAGTCACCCAAGTGCCCCAGTTTCTATCTCTTTTTAAGAGAAAACTTAGGTAACTTGTATTTTCCTAGGAACTAATTTGTTTTATCCAAGCCTTGTACTAGCCAAAGCATTTCCTTGTAAGTCTTTGAATTGCTTTGGTACTTTTGTACTTTGGTACATCTTGTTATTTCCCCCATTATCTCTTAGTATTTTGTATATTCATGAATTCTCCACATCCCCAGTTTAAAAAAAAATAGGCTTGCTATATTAGTTTTATTTACACATACACGCGTGCGCGCATGCACACACACACACACACCCAACTATTGTGTTTCTTAGTTCTAAAGTTTCCATTTAATTCTTTGTTATATTTCTTTTCTGAGATTTTCTACCTTTTTTTAATTTGTTTCAGGTATGTTCACAAGTGCTTGTTAAAATATTTTTATGATGGCTGTTTTAAAATCCTGTCCGGTAACTCCAAGCTCTGTCTCATTTTCTTTTTGGCAATTGTCAATTTGTCTTTTCTCATTCAAGTTGAGATTTTCTTGGTTCTTTGTATGACAAGTGATTTCAGTTATATCCTGGAGTTTGGAGTATCCTGTTGAGAGACTCTGCTTCCTCTTTAATCTTGTTTTAAGCAGGTAGTCATCCTGTTTGAGTTTGCATTTGTTAAGTGTCAACAATTACAATATGCCACACCTCTTGTGATCCTATTTTCCCATTATTTGACTTTGTTCTACAAAGAGCTTCTCTGGGAAGCCCCGCATACTTTGGATAACTCCATTGTCCAGTTGTCTCCATTGTCTCTGTATTGAGGACAGCAGGGAGAACTACCATTTGTTTGTATACTGCTCTTATTTAACTTGTAACATCTCTTCTATCAAGACCTTCAACTATTGTCGTACTTACCTTCTCCCACCAGGGGCTGCCCCAGGCCATTTTCATCCCTCCCACCCTACCTAGTCTATCTTGTCTTCAATGACAAATTAGAAACACAGGTATGTAGCTTTATAGTAGTCCTGCAAATCTTTCTGGGATAGTTAGGTTCTCTCCCCTTCCACCCTCACTTCCTAGGCTGCCTGGGGTTCTAACTCCCTCTCCCAGTCCTTCCTCCTCTAGGGGCCCTGAACTGCCCTTCCACAGAGGATGTTTGTGCCCACACTCAGTTCAGTAACAGCTGTTGCTAGTTGACTTACTCAGCTTACTCCTCCTGGAAGAATGATATAATGGCTTCGAAATATTGGACAGAACTTCTGCTTTTGAGCATTGTGTAATTGTTCAACTGGCAGAGCAAACAGTAAAAGCACAGTTCAGTAACATTCTCATCAACATCAGCTCTGGGTCTAAAGGAGGAAGGCCGGTAGGGCTTCAAGAAGGCAGTAGGGGAGAGAGATTGAGAACACTAGCCCGCCTCTGGAGGGAGAGCTTAAGACCCTTGAAGACTCCATGCCTCGGAAAGATTTGGAGAAGTATCACAAAGTCAGTTAAATACATATATTCTGGCTAACAACCAAGAAAAGGTCTGGACTAGGTGGGATGTGAAAACGGCTTGGGACAGCTGTAGGTGGGAAAAGGAAAATAAGGAAATAATTGTAGAATTTGAAAAAAGAAGAGTTGTAAAAAATTAAATAATAACAATAGTAAACAAACAAATGGACACCCCCTCCACACCGCCTTTCCTAATTTTAAAGTGGACAGTGAAGTCAGCCAAAGTATGGTGCTGGGCTTCTCAGAGACTCTCTGTATAAAAAAATTGAAAAATACCCCAAAGAGATTTTTCATAGTGTGGCATATTATAACAGTTTACATGTAACAAATAAAGCTTTTAACATCATGAAAAGGGGCAGTGTGATTATGTCCTTTGTGAGAAAGTTCTAGATTTTATTTTTTAAAAAATTAATGCCTATGGTGTAGTCGTCCCAGTTTAAAGTGTGTGATGAGCAATCCCTTCCCCTTCAAATCTGACAGTGGCACCTTCAGATTGAACGTGTGGCCATAACAGGAAATGGAAGCCTTTTGCATGGGAAGCTTGGGTCCAAGAGAAGTTCCTCCCATCCAGCTGGACTCTTGAGTAATGTGTTGAGCAAGGTGAGCCTGTTCATTTCTTACTCCTGTGAGAACTTGTTTTAACTGTGCTTCCCTCATTAGGCAGATCGGTGGCCTGCGGGTGGCCTAGTGCATGAGTAGATAAAATTCCTATGTAGAACTTGACCTACTACCTCTATCCTGTTTTCAGGCTGGCTACGGGACAGAAGATGGGAAGATAGTAGGAATGGGAGAAGAGGAAAATATTTGTCTGCGAGCAGGAAATGAAGACCTAAGTCCCTAACAGGTTGAGTGAGTGCAGGCTCTGATCTAAAGACTGATGGGTTGCTCTCCTGGGCCTGCACCTCAGAGATGAAATTGTATACATGTTGTGTGTTTCTAGGCTTGCACCGAGGCTGTCTCTGGGTCTCTATCCTTGTATCGATGACTTCTTACCTCTATCCCATAGGCCATTTCAACATCTGGTCTGCTTTCCAGTCCCCCTTCCCATTCTCCCATTTTGTTTCTACCAGTGGGCTTGGTTATTTGATTAAGGAGTTCTGAGAAAAAATCCATGTATCCATCAATCCCCCCAAATTCCTCCAAAGCAATCCCTCTCCCCCACTGCAAAGGGCTCTCTGGTCTCTTATCGTCTCTGCCCTTCTGCGTCAAACCTGGCTCCAAGACACTCTGACAAACGAGCTTGCCCTAGGGAGAGGCACAGTCCATTCCCTTCTCAAAGCATTTGCATCTGAAGAGACAACAATCAAAGCTTCAGGTCAACCAAACCCTCAATAGTTGTGTAATTTAAGACATCAGTACCATGAGACTCTCTTTGGAGGGATTTGTAGGGAGAGGTACTCTGTTTAGAATTTTAATTTAATAAATAAATCATTTTTAAACTTATACAATGCAGGTTATAATATCTACACAAAAGAATTTTTGAGGGTTTCAAGTGAGACAATGCATACAGCTAGCCCGGTGCCACAAATGAAAAGAGGGTGTGAGGGTGTGACAGGTGGCAGCCTTCTGCTGTGGCGCTATTGCTCAGTTTTGCTTCTGCACCAGGTTCTGGGCGAGGCCATGGGACAGGCCACCAGATATGATCATAACAAAACCGTCCTCCAGGCCTCCAGGAGCTCAGCCTAAAGAGAGAAATTTTACACACGGACAGCTTAACTCCCTCTCACCCAAAATGTTTTCTTATATATTACCTCACTCAGTTCTCTCATTGTGCTTGGTATGTGTAATTTCGTTAGTCTTCAAGAGACTCGGAGATTCCAAAGGAATTGTCCAAGGTCCACACCCAACTCGGAACAGATGTTCCCTAAGTGAACATAATTCAAAGGGTATGTATATCACAGCAAAATAGTCTCAGTACGAGTAATTGTCACCAAACTACTGAACTCAGGGCTATGGGAGAGGAAAACCAATGAAACCAAGAGAAAAGTCCTCAAATTTTTTTTCTGAAAGTGGACATTTGAGTTAGGGTTCAGGAAATATGATCACTGTAAATGTATTATGATCATTGGAAGTTATCAAAATGCTTCTTAAAATTGAGCTTTTATTCATGCTGTCATACTGTAAGAGCCATATGCGAGTCTGTCCCCCCCATCCCACCCCCGTGTGTGTGTATGTGTGTGTGTATGTGTGTGTGTGTGTAAATGGGGTGGAGGTTAGTAGAGGGATACTAAGGATGAGTATAGTTAGACAGTAAAATAAGGTCTACGTTGTAGTATATCCTCCATAAAAGTGAGCACTCAATTAATTCCAGAGCACTCCTGTCATTTTAATTATGATTCTATCAACAAGTTTTACTGCTTATGAGAGGTGCTAACATGGACTTATGTTCCACCTTCCCTGGCATGGTAACAAAGGAGGACAAACTCAAAAAAAAAAAAAAAAAAAAAAAGGACAAACTCTGTGGTCAGTGACTTTACCCCCTCTGCTTCCATATGGGACCTGGATATTGAAAGCCAGGATTCTGATTAAATTACGTGGCTTGTTCCTACATATTTTCAGTTTTTCCTGCTATTGTGCGTGAGATCTATTTTTCTGTGTAATGGTTAACTGTTTACTGCTGACGTATACCACTGTAGTTTCATGGCTCGTTTGGGCAACCCAAGGTTTGATCTTCTCTTAAAGATCACTCTATTTCCCAGTCCCTTTGAGGATAGAAAGGTGTCCATGTTGGTGATAGAGGAGGACATTCCTTAAGGGTTGGGGGAGCAATTTTCTAGCAAGTGTGGGGTAGAGGCATCTGGGTCCTTCAGTGTGGCATTGGAGGGGCTCTGGAAGTCTGGCCCTGAGTTACCGCGGTGACTGGAAAGTGGTGACAATGGGGGTCTTCACTGCATCCTACAAACACGCACACATAGCGTATGGTGGGTCATTCCTTGTTGTGTGGCCTTTGGGCTCTAGTTCTCCCATCCTCCCACAAATTCTGTGAACTGGCTAAAATCTTGTGATATGTTCCTTCTTATTTAAACCAGTCCTAGTCCCTTACCCAGTCTCTTTGGATTGCTCTGTAGCAGTTAAAAAGAATTCAATAGGTTATACCCACTGACATGAAATGCCTAAAACATTGTTATGCGAAAAAAACAGAATGCAGTATCATAAACAAAATGGCACATTACTTCATTTATGTGTATCTTTGCAGATGCCTAGGGAAATGCACCGAGAACTTCTGAGGAACTACAAACCCAGATGATAACAGTGGCAGCCTTTGGGGAAGAGAGTGGGAGTAGGGAATGCAGTAGGGGAAATGCATTTAGACTTGTGCCTCTTACTCTGTATACTTTCTCTTGAATTTCTACAAGGAAAATGCTTTCAAGTATTGCTTATGTACCTAACACAGCAAAACAAAACAGAAAAAAGAAAACTAGTGGGCCAGAGTGTAGCAAATAGAAAGCAGGCATCTCTAGCTTATTATCAGCTTGATTCCCACTGAACTAATATTATAAGCATTGTACCATGTACTACACACAGCATAGATGGAACTGAATAAGGGAGGGAACTGAATAAGGAGACATATAAAGAGACAAATACTATATTGTGTTGTAATTGGAAGGATAGCAATACAAAGAGGTTTTGTGGGAGCCCCGGGTAGGGTCCTCCTAAGCTGATCCAGGAAGAAGGAAGGGAGCATGGCAAAGATCTCCTTGAGAAGGTGACACAGCTCTCCAAGAATAAGTTAACAGGAGGGAAGGAAGGATGCCGAGTGTGCGTGAGGTATTCTGCGAAGTGTGAGCAGGATTATAAACCCCTTCCAGCTCCTCAACAAAGCTGTTTCTACCTACCACGTGGGCAAGACAGCTGTAAAGCAAGGCATATTAGAGGGGATTGTGGACAACTCGCGGCACAATTAGAGTGTGCAGTCGGTCTGAGCCTAAACAACCATGGGACAGCGCAGACAGTTGCCAAGGCCAACTTGGAGACAGCTATCTCCATCACTGGGGGTAATGAAGAAACCAAGAGGCTTCCTGGGAGCAGCGTTGTCTTCCAGGTAATGTGTGGGCATTTACAAAGAATTTACCCTATAAGTTATGGAGGCCTTTGTACAGGGACAGGTTGTGTAACCTCTGATGGGCGAACCAGCCAACATTTGTCTTCCCTGCACTGTACCCTACGGCTGTGGCATTGTCCCACCTTCTTGTTATTGTCTACCTTATTTCTTTCCCTCCTTTTTCCTACTTGGTGTCCTCATGGTGCCTTCAGTCAAGACCCCCCAAAGCCTACCCCCTAAACCATTCTTCCCAGCTTTTCCATTTGAATACCCAGACTTTACCCTTGTCTCTGAAGCCAATCTTTGGCACTATTAGTCTGACTTTTCTGGGTCTACCTAAGTCTTGGGGCCAGTCTGATAAAGTTAGCCTGCCGATGTGATGATGGAGGGTGATGGCTTGATGAGTCACTGCCCCCAGGAAAGACATTCCTGTTTTAACCAAGCCTCCAGGACAAGCCATCTCTCACCCCAGAGAGAGACACCGATATGTGGGGAATTCACAGTCTGCTATTCTCCTGCCATCCTGATCAAAATGAATAACCTGGGCTGTGCTCTGGCTGTGCATCCTCTTGTCCCGTCTATTGAGGTCCCTGCCTCTATCTCCTTTCTAGTCTGTAAACTCCGTGAAGGCTGCCCTCAGCATGAACCTGCCATAGCAGAGCTCCGGGAAAGTTGGCTTGAACTCACTCATCCAGCAGAGCTTTATTGAACTCCAACTGGGACCAGGATACTGCTAGTTCTGGCAGCCAGGAGGGGACCTGCTCTGAAGGAGCCAGTCCACTGTGTGCAGAAACACTCTGCTTCCTGCTTTCAGAGGGTTACAGTGGGTGAGTGAGAAGAGATGGTCCAGGCATAAATAAACCTACCAAAAAGCCAGACACGTATAAATAGCAGTGCTTCCCACATTGTAGCAACAGCTCAGCTGAGTGAAATATATGGACAGGTTCCAGGACCCTGGTACTGGGAGGAGGACAGTCTTACATTTGAATAGAAAGGCTTTTTTTGTCCCCCTCGAGCTTTCTATTTTATTATGAAGCATTTGGAGCAGTAAAGAGCCAGTATAGAAAATATCTTTATTCAGACCACCTAGATTCAGTGATTGTTAAACATGTTGGCCTATTTACTTCATCTCTTTAAAAAATAATAATAATAATAAGGAAATAAAGACTACGTGTGGAGTTGTAAGCCCTTATATTTCTCCCTGATTCTATTCCCCTCACTTTTTTCCAGAGATCACTATTCTTCTGAGGTTGCTGTGTTTCCCTCTGTTTATATTTTTTATTCTCTTACTCTAATTGTGTGGTCCAATAAATATGTATGACATTGGTTACATTTTTAAAGTTTACATAAATGCATTCATACTTTGGATGTTTTTTGCAAAGAGCTTCTTTAGTCAACATTCTAATGATGTAATGATATTTCTTTGTTGGGTAAATTTTAACTTACTTGTCCATACACTGATAAACATATGGCTTAATTCTGATTTCTTGTATGTTTCCTTATATATCGCATATGTCTCTTGATATCCTGGTATCTTATATGTCTTCTAAGTTTCTAGCACATAGGGCATAGGAATTTTAAATTAAAATGGGTGATGAATGATTTTTTTTTACAGATAGTTTTTCTGTAAAAGCAAAGTTGCACACATTCAAGTACCACACCAGAATATTCCCAATTACCTTCATTCCTTTTGAGTGACGAGGTCACCTCATTTAGCCACTCTCTGCCTATCTGGAATCTATCAACATCTTCACTAGGGCCTTGTGCCTATCAGCTTGAGATTGTGTATTGGGAAGAGTCCCAGGGATCTGTCTGCTAAGATATATGAGATTCTCAGGAAAGGACTAGTAGATGGCATCATGACTAGTCTCCCATATTAGGTGAGGGCACTACCTCAAAACGCTACCATTGCCCAAAACAATTCTTCAAAGCCACTCAATTTTTGCGATAATAGTCCATTGCATGGTCATTTGATATTTAAAATGAAAATGATCAAGCACTTTTTAGGGGTTAGGCATTGGTTCGGGTTCTTTAAATTCATTAAATCTGAATCTTTACTATAGCCTTCAGGCATCGGTATTATTTTTATCCTTCTTACTGATGAGAATATAGATGCTGGCTGAGGTATGTAACTTGCCCAAAATGGCACAGGCAAGAAACGGCAGAGGCAGGATTTCAAACCAAGTCTCATGGGCTCCAGAGCCCATGGTGTTGGCTGAAGATAGAGGACACAGATTTTCACCTTCAAAAAAATGCATAAAACCCATTCCTATCAAAAATGAGAACTTGAAGGGCACCTGAGTGGCTTAGTCGGTTAAGTGTCTGCCTTTGGCTCGGGTCATGATCCTGGGGTCCTGGGATCTCGTCCTGCATCAGGCTCCCTGCTCAGCAGGGAGTCTGCTTCTCCCTCTCCCACTCCCCCTGCTTGTGCTCTCTCTCTGTCAAATAAATGAATAAAATCTTTTTTAAAAAATGAGAGCTTGAATCGAACAAAAAGAAAACAAACCAACTTGAGGGATAACCTTCAAGACAATTGAAATGTACTCTTAAAAAATATCAATGTCATGAAAGACAAAAGCTGAGGACATGTTCCAGATAAAAGGAGGCTGAAGACAAAGGACAAAGAAATGTAAATGTGTGATACTGGATTAGAGGGGAAAGGATGCTCTAAAAATGTTACTGGTACTACTGGCAGAATTAAACACAGAATGTATTTTAGATAATAACATTAAATCAATATTGAATTTCCTGAATTTATCATAGCATTTATGATTAAGGAAGATAACCTTGTTCCTAGGAAAAGCATTTCTTTCACTTTTAGTAATACCGATTACTTCTAATATACCTGTGGATTACTTGTAATTCTTCTATGAATATTCGATTGTTATCTTTTGGCAATTTAAAAAGGAGGGCATGGTATGACTGGATTGATTTCTATTTGTTTTGTTTTTAATTGAATATAATTACATGCATATTGAGTGGATCACTGAGTCAAGTAAAGAATTAGAACAACCAGGCTGGAGGAGAAAGGAACTGACATTTGACAATGTGATTTTTAAGGATTTGGTGGGTTTCTTCAATGGGAGCACCCTGCACCTTACTCATTAACCATTCTCTATAAGGGCCATGACTTCCTTCTGCCTCATTAAATGCCAATTACCCTCTTAGTTTTTAAACATGGCATTTGCACCTGAACTCAAACTGTCAAGTTGTATTAAAAATGCATTAGCTTGCTTTTAATTTAAGACCTACAGCCTTCAACTAATTTAGGGGGAAAAGGGAGAAAACCCCATTATAAAAATTTAAATTAAATTGCTCTAGTAGGGGAGGGCAAATAAGGAGGGCCTCTAGTCCCTATAATCTTTTGAGACTTGATCTGAGGAGTACTTATCCATGAGGCTCTCACCAGAGGTTCACATCTGGCAAAGGGCCCTCCTTGATAGTCTGCTAGTACTTCTTTGGCACTCTCGTACAGCACTTTATTTTGTCAGGGGCACCCCATGAACTGTATGTGTCTCAAGGAAAGATACTAAGTCAAAGATAATTCCTTTTGACCTCCAGTGTCTGGCATACAAAAAGACATGTATAAATATGTAATGCATTAATCTAAATTTCATTTTTAAAGAAAATGCATATCCGTGTGTGTCTGTCTCTGTGCCTATATCTAGAAGTCAGGGTTTGGTGACTCCAGGGGTCATCCTGCTTAACCCTTTTTAATTTAAATTAAATTTTATTTTATTTGTTTATTTTCCGAAGTTTTATTTAAATTCAAGTTAGTTAGCATATAGTCTAATAGTAGTTTCAGGACTAGAGTTTAATGATTCGTCTTTTATCCCAGTACTCATCATAACAAGTGCTCTCTTTAAAACCCATCCCCATCCCCACCTAGCCCACCAGAACCTCTCCTTCCAGCAACGCTCAGTTTGTCCCCTATTAAGAGTCTGTTATGGTTTGCTTAACCCTTTATTTTAGATAAAATTCTAATAAGCTCATATAGTTTCTCACCTACAGTAGGAACAAAAAACTGAAACAAAAAAAAAAAAAAGAAGAAGAAGAAGGAATGTAGTCTGCTTGTAGAAGAGAACATTCATGGCAGCAGTAAGTGAAAGGCCAACAGAGATGAGGGCAAGAAAATTAGGAAAAGTAGGAGTCTGGAGATATTTCCTGCAGGTGATATCAATAAGGACAATGCCAATTCACCAAAATATGATTCGAGTACTCCAGAGTACTCCATATACTCTGGTTTAGCAGTCAGAGAAATACCTGTTTGTAAAAGTTAAAAGTGTTCTAGAACATTTAAATTGTTTCTTTTTTTAAAATTTTGACATGTCATCCCTGTCCAAAGTTTAATAGATGGGGAACGGCTATATGTGTTTTTTATTAATTGTTGTTTTTCCTGGACACTCATATGGTCCCTGC
Source organism: Lontra canadensis (assembly GCF_010015895.1). Taxonomy (NCBI): domain Eukaryota; kingdom Metazoa; phylum Chordata; class Mammalia; order Carnivora; family Mustelidae; genus Lontra; species Lontra canadensis. The sequence continues at coordinate 11,412,956 of NW_022631003.1, forward strand.
TTTTAATTTTAAAGCAGATGAATTAGAACATTTTGTATTTCTCCCTTCCAAAAAGATCCCCCAAATGAATTACTCTTGTGGCCCTTGACCAAGTTTTGTCAGAAATGAAACATGACTTCCCTCAGGCACCCTTGCAACCTCCTGTGAAGTGACAAGAGAGACAGGCGTTCTCTTCCCCCTTCTCCCACACAGGCCCACTTCGTAGACACTGCCCCAGCTTGCCTGGCCAAGTTGGCTCGGAAAACAGGGCCTCCTAGTCCTCCGTCCTCCTCCTCCACAACCAGCTTCCAGCGTCCCGACTTCCTGAAGGGTAACCCCCTGGGTACAAGGGGCCTCTGTCAGTCTCCACTCCCACCGGAAATAAACTCCAGGGGTCACTGCAGTGATGGACTCCACAAAGCATCAGCGCAGAGTCACAGAGCAGATCAGCCAGTGTCACAGAGGGCCACCTGGGAGCCTCGGCCTGAATGTCCAGCGCGGCTCTCCAGGAAGTCCTTGGCAAGGCCTGTCTTTTCAGAGCTCCATGCAGCCGGCCACCCAGCTCCTCTTCCTTGCACCAGGGGCCTTTGCGGAACTCCTGGCCTTTGGTGGCCAAGGCTTCCGCCTTTCAAAGACCAGACGCTGCTGTCCGTAACCCAGCACTCCTGCTAGCTAGTTCAGCCATTCCCCCTCCGCTTCCAGAGCCCCAGAAACTGGAGGTTCACAGGCTCCTTGGGTTCCACCCAGTTTCTCAGGGCTCGGGCCCATTCTGAGGAATCCAGCCTCTTTGCTTGGCTAGAGCTCTGCACACTGAGAACCGCTGGACCGGAGCTCATGTCTTGGGATCAGGCTGTGTCAGTGAAGACACGAACAGGAAAGGGTCACATGTCCCCAGAGTCCAGAGAACAGGAAGGTCACATGTCCCCAAAGTCCAAGCAGCCCTCTAGGATTAGAAACACAGTGGTGGTCACTAACTTTTTCAGATATTTTTGAGAACTAAGAGCTGTGTGACTAGATACTTACATTCTAACCCTTGCCCCCTTTAATAACTACATTTTAAAATAAACAGTGGAAACCACCTAAACACATGGCAAGGCTCTATACATTTTTAGAGAATTTGGGCATTTAATATAATTGTTTATATAGCTGAATTCAATGACTAAAGAGGCTCAGAGATAAGATCTTTGGAAAATATGTTCACCAGCCATCTAGCATCTGCTAACTAGAAAAGAGTCTATTAAAAAAAAAAAAAAGACAAAATGACAGATACAAGATATGAGGAGAGGGAAGAAATGGGCAGAAATGGGATATGATGTTTGATGACACTATTATTTGAATTGGCAAAAAATGCCCCAGTGCTTACAAATTGATTCCTTACCTACACTTTATTCCTGTCCAGTGCTGCTATATAGGGCCATCTGTAAAGTGCAGTCCATCACTAGGCAAGCACAGTATCAGTGTTGTGCAGGCAGGCCACAGTGAGACCTAATACACTGGCCAATCATGGGAATACTGGGTCATCATGATCAGCCACCAAGAGTTCTCTATATATGATGACACCCAAGCCCACCTGAAAAAGAAAAAAAAATGGTGAAGGAGACATTTGCTATCTGGACCAGGACACTGGGATTAACATTCCAGATAAACAGAAGAGACCAAGGCTGCCCCAATCCCCAGGGGTAGAGAGTTAACCAGGAGAACATGGATTTACCAGGAGAGGCCTCAGTCTGAGATGCTCCTAGATTGTCTTAGAGGACTGCTTTTGAGTGTGACATCACAGGGCCACTAGAAAGAAGAAAAGCATAGGTTGCTGGAGGACATCATTTTCACCATGTGGCAAAAGCTTGGCTGCAATAGGAGGGAATGAAGCCAATGGAAACCACAATGAGAGACTATCTTGGGATGAGCCTCCTGATGATCTTCTTGGAGGCCCTGAAACTACTTGAGGTTACTAGTTCTATTTCCAGACTTCCCAGTTATGTAACCCTTTTTGGCTAAGCTGAGTTGAGTTGGTTTTCTGTCATATACAACCAGAATGAACTGACCAACTCAGTAGTTGTTTGGCATTATGTATTTCCTCATACTTATGGGAGTAGAACCACAGAAAGGAGAGCTTATAACTCAAACATGCTAGAGAACAGTACTCTAGAACATAGAGAAACAGAATAAAAGGATTGTGGGAGTAGGGGCCATTATTTCCATAGTATAATTGGTACTGTAATTAATAATCTAGCTAATTACATCTATTACACCTTTCTTCTGAATGTCTTTATGTACTAAATCACTTAATCCTCCCCAAAACCCACTGAGATAGGTGCTAGTATTATTATCCCCATTTTGCAGGCAAGGAAAATCGAGGCATAGAGACTGAGTAACTTGCCTGATGTTACCCAGCTAGGAAATAGAAGACCTGTGGTCCAGATTCCAGGTAGTCTGGTTCCCCAGGCTTAACCACTACGCACAGGGTCACTCTTTAAACAGAAAAGAATTTGTTGGCATGACTAGTGGGTTAGAAGTCCTGCTTGTAAAAACTATTATAAATGTCATACTTTCTTTGATCTATTGCATTAGTCTCTTCATGACTGATTCCCTTGGAGAAGCTAGCCACATAAGAAAATGAAAGGCCGAAAAGCAAAAGCATTCCCTTAAAAAATTTTAGCAACAGAGCTTGTGAATATTGTGAAAAGAGGAAACACAAACAGAACCTACGCTTGGTCTGTATTGCGGCCATTAATAGGAAGAGAAATATGAGGGAGGAAAAAGCATGGTAGCATTAGAAGGAAAAGGGACCAGGACAGATTAAAACAAGTATAAAGAGATGGAGACAGCAAGGCAGAGAAGGCAGATATCAAATGACGTAAAAGAAAGGAATATACACTTGCACATGAGATGCACTGACGCTAAGAGAAAGAGCATGCACCGTAAGAAAATAAAATACTACCCACAGAAATCGAGCTACATTGTCAGCTCCCTGAGGACAAGGACTGAGTCTGATTTGTTGGCTACTAGCTTCCCCAGAGCCAAGCACAGGGCCTGACAGGGAGTAGACTCGAGAAATAGCTGTTGTCCAAATAAATGAAAAAGGCAGATAAACACAGAAAAGGAAGGAAGTCTGTAGAGTTTGGAAGCAGGTGGATCTGGGTTCAGATCTTGGCTTTCTAGCTTCAGATTTGTGTGATCTGGAGTAAGGTGCTCACTACTTTCAATATTTTTGGATCTCTCAGTTCTTCGTATGTAAAAGAAAGACTAGGTTCTGGATATTTAGCTACTTTTCTCTTCAAACCAGCTCTCCGTACTCTGTTCCGTGACGCCGGGGCTGCGACCGCATGGCAGCTCTGCTGGCCGGCTGAGGAGGAGGAAGGGGCTTCTTCCTGAGAGGCTCATTCTCCTCAAAGCTTCTTCACCGAGCCACAGGCAGTTTTTTTCCTATCATAGCCACGAAACTCAGTTTGCAGTTTTTCCAGCACTCATGAGCCCCCCTTCAGACACCTCAGCGGCAACAGAGGCCTGACATTCAGGTCTGAAGTTTGAGGATTCCAGCCTCTTCTCTCTGTTGCCCCAGTCGTGGGGTGGTGCCTGCTTCCTCCTTGATACCCGAGAGTCCTCTTTTTACCCTTTTAGTTCCTAATTATCAGCTTTATACCCAGTCAACAAGTCTTTCAATTCCATCTTCTGTATTTTATTTATTGATTTACTTATTTTTAGACACACAGAGAGAGGGGAGGGAAGGGCAGGAAAGAGAGTAAAAGAGGATCCCAAGCAGGCTCCATGCTTGGCGCAGAGCCAGATGCTGGGCTCCATCCCTCGACCCTGAGATCATGACCTGAACAGAAATCAAGAGTCAGACACTTAACCACCTGAGCCACCCAGGTATCCCACCATTTTCTCTGTTTAAATAACTAGTTTGGTTTCTTTCTCTGCCTAGACCCTGACTGAAACAGGATCATAACGCCTATTTCACGGAATTGTGAGGCTAGATATCTAATGTGCTCCGAATATTGCCTGACGGTGGTAGGAACACCATAACTGTGAGCTGTATAATGTAGAGAGACACAGCAGAACATTTGACCAGTAATGCTGGAGAGGATACAAATGGGCTTTCGTGGAGAACATTGACTTTATGACCTTTGAAGACTTTGACGGCTATGCTCTGCCTTTTCCAGGCACAGGTACAGAGAATGTATCCAAGTCAGAGGCCATATGCCATTGAGTCTAAGACACCACTGATTGTCACACGCACCGTTAATTCTGTGTATTACTAAGAAAATTAATCACTACCGATTAAACTATGGTATATTATAGATTGTGAGGCTCATTCTGATATTAGAAATATTAAAGTGTGAAGAAAGATATGCCTTTGGGACACATGAGTGGCTCAGTTGGTTAAGCCGCTCTCTTCTGCTCAGGTCATGATCCCAGGGTCCTGGGATTGAGTCCCACATCAGGCTCCTTGCTTGGTGGGGAGCCTGCTTCTCTCTCTGCCTCTGTCTGCTTGTGCTCACTCTCTCTCTCTCTCTCTCTGACAAATAAATAAACTCTTTAAAAAAAAAGAAATATATGCCTTTGAATTGATGAAATATAGCATTTACATTGAACCATGGTGAATTCCTCTATAGCACCAACACTAAAAATACACACATAAACACACACACTTAGGAAAAGTGAAGATGAAGAAAAACATTTCCTGGCCCAGTATAGATCCTTATTCAAGGGTCCCTGAAAAAGCCAACAATTGGAAACCAGCTCCAAAGAAATAAATCTTTGATTTGGTGTGGCCTGTCCATTTTACCCAAGGGCTCACCTCCCTCACCTGGCAAAGCCTTCCAGAGTATTCTGAGCAAAATAAGCAAGCACACAAACCACAGGCAAATCAGAAGTTTGCTTTCCATTCAGACTGAGAAGGAATGGGAACCTCAAGTGGAAAGTGCCCTTGCTTATTAGCATGACCGGTGGTCTGAACTAAAATTATCCTGCGTTCAGAACACTCTGTGGGCTTTTATGCATCAAGCTTTTTAAAGCTTCAGTCCAAGTATGTTTTGGAATATGGTTATAATCAGAAAAACAAGGAATGCAAAAATAACTCTTTGTGAGTCAATGTATTTCCTGCCCCAAATAAGTTCTTACTATAGCTGGCCCTACATGGCCCTGATCACATGGGGGAAACAGCCTGGGCCTGACGCCACATCACACACCCTCCAGACTGCCTGTCTCTCTATCAAGTCGGTGACCACAAGAAAGTGATGAATCGATGGGCAGAGGGAGAGAGTGAGGGGCAGGAGCAAGAGAGAAAGGTGAGTGTGAGATGGCTTGGCACTTCAGATGGATTTCATTGGCCAGGGTTGCCTTTCTTGAATTTTCACCCACTGGTCAAATAGGGGGAAACTGCAGCCTGTCTTTTCCCACCCTCCATCCTCTGACTTGATCTGAAAGTGGAAGACTGCCAGAGAGCCTCAAGCCTCTTCTAGCTCTGTGCACTTGTTGGCAAACACCCGTTTAATAACCCTTGGCGAGCTTCTGTCTTAACTCCCACACCTGTGCCTGGGCTCTGTGAAGAGGACAGTTCAGTCCCAACATGTAAGAACATTGTAAAGGGGAAGATATGGGCTGCCTAATGAATGGGTTTCATGGGACTGTGGAAGTGCTTTCTTTATGGAGGTTAGTCTCAGAAACCCTAAACAGGTTGCTGGAAAGAACACAGAGACTAAGCGTACAGAGGGAGTCAGATTAATCAGGTGTTGTATCATGTGCCCTGTTTATTGTACACCCTAAATAACAAGCATTGTGGGAGGCGCTAGGGATACAAAGACAAATAAGAGAGTTCTGGCCTCTAGAAGTTCACATCTAATCAGTGTGAAAACAATCAACCCAATACTTCCCAAAAGTAAAAGCTGAGTTGAAGGGTCAGGGTCCACAAAAATAACAGAGGAGGAAGTACATTAAGAGGCGTTTGCCCCAGGACCTTTGCACTTGCTATTCTCCTTTGGCTGGAGCTCTCTCCTGAGATATCCCTGTGGCTCTGTTCTTCAGGCATGCTCAGAAAAAGCCAGCATCAGGGAGAGGAAGGTAAGATAGATGGATCTATAGGGTTTGTATCATCCCTGAGATCTTCCAATCAAACCATATGTACCGATTTATCATATTACTTGCCAACTTTACCCATAGCACTTTGTTCACATGCGTGTCAGCTTTTCTCTGCACCAGATCTCTCATAGATGATCTGTATTTCTGAATCACATGTATTCTGGGATAAGCCCCTCACAGAAACCTAAGTCAAGCCCTTTCCTGGGATTACTCAGTAAACAGTCAAAGTCCCCCTGTGCAGCAAAGACATGGCCCCCTGGAACTCCAGGCTGCAGCTGCAGTGGAGGTCAAGGGCAGTGCTATGCTATTGCTGGCTGGCATGCCTCATGAGAACCATCGGTTTTGAGTCATAAAAATTTTGCAAACCAGGAGTCCCTGGGTGGCACAGTTGCTTAAGCGGAGGACTCTTGGTTTTAACTCAGGTCATGATCTCAGGGTCATGAGATCAAGCCCCGCATCAGGTCTGTGCTCAGCATGGCGTCTACTTAAGACTCTCTTTCCCTCAGTCCCTTCCCATTGTGCACTCTCCCTTCCTCTAAAAATAAATAATTTTCTTTTCTTCTTCTCTTTTTTTTTTTTTTTTTTTTTTTTTTGCTCTCCAGCTGATGACATGTTGGTAGCTTGAAGTCAGCCTCAGTGTGATTACTGAAACCAGATCAGCCAATGGTACATATCAGGGCTCCTCTCCTTCTATAAAGCCGGCTGGTAAGTATTTACTAGCACACCATCGCTAAGGATGATCCTTCTGGGTTGCAGGGAAGAGCTTCGACCAAATGGTTCCATTAGCAAGAGTGAGACAAAACATATGTAAGGGGACGGGTAACCATACCCTCCTTGGCCCCACACAGGGACAAAAGTCCTCACATGCTCTATGCTCAACTACTCCCTAAAGGAGCAGCTGGCAAACTTTCTGTAAAGGGCCAGGGAGTCAGTGTTTTCAGCTTTGCAGGCCTTCTGGTCACTATTGCTACTATATAAGTCTACCTTTATAGCACAGAAGTAACCCTAGATAATATGTAACCCTTTGCTGGGGCTGTATTCTGACACCATTTCATTTATGGACACTGAAATTTGAATTTCCTACCATTTTTACATGTCACTAAATATTATTATCCTTTTGATCTTTTTTCCAGCCATTTCTAGATGTAAAAACCATGCTGAGCTCACAAGCTGTACAAAATCAGACCATGGGCTGGACTTGGCCTGTGGGCTTACATTTTGCCCAGCGCTGTCTCAAAGTATAACACATTGAGTAGATGGGAAACATGACCCCATCCCAGTGAACAGCAATAACATTCTCATTACTGGGAAGTTTTTGCACTGAATGCTACCCTGAGAACTTTATATACATTTCCTCATTTGATCCTTAAAATGATCCAAAAGTAAATAATATTATTAAGGCTTGGAGAAGAAAAATAACGTGGTCAAGGTCACACAGCGGGAACGTGGCAGAGCTGGCTAGGATCTGGATTCATTTTTGCCCAATTCAAAAGTCTATGCCCTTAGCCTCTGCGACCCTCATTTGAAATCCTGGGTCTTGTGCGCAGGAAATAATTCTGATTATTCACCACCAACTCCCGTGTTTATCCTCCTTTGGCCATCGCATACAGACAGCCCATCTTCTCCCTTTCTTCCCCCAATGCACGGGCCCTGCGAGGCATCCAGCAGACTCACCCTAGGATGGGCAAGGTCACATTTACTTTATCTTTTTTAAGGAACTCCATAAAATGTGCAGTAGCACTAGTAGTTTGAGTAGCACTTGTGATTTATTGCCAAAAATCAGCCTAAGGAGAGGCACCTGGGTCCCAGGAGGAACAGTGGAGCCCTGGACTGGACACCATCCTTGAGGGACGCAGGACAAGTCCAAGCTGAGGAATGTCTTCTCCGTCTCAGGAGCTGGCAGGACAAAGCTAGGAGCTCTGCTTTAACCAATTTTAAAATAAGACACACAAAATTAACTCTAGAGAGGACAGTGACTCCTGGAGGAAAAAAATGTATTTAGGTTGTGTATTTGTGTGTGTTTATGGAGGTAATGTTCAGAATATTCAACAAAGGAAGAAAAAAACACAAATTATTAGGTTAAATTATTTCTAGGAAATTAAATGTCATAATTTCTGTAATTATCTTACTACTACTTTAATAAAAAAACTGATGAAAGTTATTAATATTGCTAGCTCTAAGTGAGATGTTTTATTATTAACAACAACAACAAAAAAGATAAATGCCTAAAACAAATAGTGTGACTGAACTACAGACAGATTTTCAAGAGCATAAATAACTTTGTATATCTTGAGTTCTAAGATAAATCAGAGGGATAGTGACCTGGGTACAATTGAGTGGTGTTCTGACAATGATTTTCCAGTTTAGGTCAGCCCTGACCACAGATGATCTTTCACTTGGCCATTAATTTTACTCAGCTTTGAAATAAGCCCAATCTATCCTTGCCAGTAAAACTCAGAAATCCAGGCACACATTTAAAGGAAAATTTAGTTCAACCTTGAAGACCGGGATGAACATTGACTGGCTTATGGAGAAAATTGATTTGTCCCTTTGGGAAGCTAGCTCTTTAAATAATAAAGTGCCATACCTTGCTTAACCTTGAAAAAGGTCAAGCTACCTGTGATGGAGCCCAGGCTTCCAAAGAAGAAGCAGATTGCAGAGTGGGAATGATCAAGAAGACTGATCATTGAGAAGACTGGTACTGTAGCACTGGTGCAAGTTTGGGGAACTTCGGATGGTTGTGTAAATCGGTGCAAACTTGCTGGAGGAAGGATACTTCTTGGAGGAAAAATTTGGCAACTTGTAGAAAAGCCTTTTTTAAAAGTCTTGGCTGGAGAAAGGGGTGGAAGGACGGGGATAACTGGGTGATGGACATTGGAGAGGGTATGTGTTGTAATGAGCACTGGGCATTATTTAAGAGTGATGAATCAGGGGCGCCTGGGTGGCTCAGTGGGTTAAGCCGCTGCCTTCGGCTCAGGTCATGATCTCAGGGTCCTGGGATCGAGTCCCGCATCGGGCTCTCTGCTCAGCAGGGAGCCTGCTTCCCCCCGGCCCTTCCTCTCTCTCTGCCTGCCTCTCTGCCTCCCTGTGATCTCTCTCTGTCAAATAAATAAATAAAAATCTTAAAAAAAAAAAAAGAGTAATGAATCACAGACCTGTATCCTGACACAAAGAATACATTATATGTTAATTAATTGAATTTAAATTAAAAAATAAATTTAAAAAATAAAAATAAAAGTCTTTGATGTAGAAGTCCCACCCCTAAAAATTTGCCCTAAGGAAAGAGTTGGATTAATGTGTTAACATAAGCAAACAGGATGTTAATTACCAGAGAGTTTGCAGTACTGATAAATTTGAACTGAACATTTATCAATAGGAATTTTATTCAATGATTATGGCATATCTACACAATGAGAAGTATGACACCATGAATTAGAATGATATGCTATATATTTGTAAACATGGAAAAGAGATGTTTATAGACTAGTAAGTGGGAAAAGACTATGTGACCTTTGATTCTATAGCGGTGGGAGACGTGTGTGCATACATGGGCTTTGTGTGTGAGCGCATGTGTGTGTGTGTGTGTGTGTGTATAAGCATGCACATAGAGCAAATGTGAAAAGCATAATTTTTACAGAAATAATTTTTGAGTGGTGTCAGCTTAATTTTAATCTTTATATATCTCTGTACTTTCTGAATTTCCAGGAATGAGTATGCATTATTTTCTTAATTAGAAAAAAATTTACATTAACAAAAATTCTCCAAGAACTAGCTAATGAGGGCTGGTTATCTTCTTCCTTTAGTTTTAACCATCTGGTTAATTCTGATACCACTTTTTTCTTTCTTTCTTTCTTTTTTTTTTGTTTTTTTTGGATATCACTTTTTCTTCATGACATCTGCTGTGATGGGTCCTCTACCATAGGCTTCTCAGAGGTTGAGGTGTTCAGGTTACTTCCATTTTTTTTGACGCTCTTAGCATATATGTATATGTTTTTTAAAGAAGACCTAACTAAAGAGGGTTCCAAAATTTGTAGTGTATTAGAATTGTTTACATGTAACAAATTACTGCTTTTCTCGTCAAGAAGAGCGTTCTATATAATTGTATATAACAAACAGGATTCCTGGGGAAGGTCTACGCGCCCCGTACACAGACCATCCCAGAGTAGAGAATACAGTACGGTAGAGAGTACAGTAGAGTTGGCCAGAGCTTTAAAGTGGTATCGTGAAGTTCCTCCTCTTCCAACTGTCTGGCTGTGTACACCTTTGGAGATAATACCAGAAATCAAAATATCCAAAATCAAAATTTGAGGCCATTTGGGAATGTGTGCCTGGGGTCATCGGGTCTTCCTGATACCGCTGTAAGGGGCTCTGTCTCTGTCCCAAGCTAGACCAACTCAGTACAATGGCGTGCTCCCTTCTATCCAGCCCACATTTCTCTCAGTCTGGCTTTTCCAGGCTGTACTCTCAAGCTCTGGGCTTAGAGCTCCCCATATATAGTCTAGGTGCTCCCTGGGCTATTTCAACCCAACAGCTTTTGCACTGGCGAGTGTGGCCCCTGAGAAGCCTGGCTGCCTGGTGCGGTACAGGGAGGGCCCAACAGCACACCGCTGTGCTGCGGCATCTCTGCGCCCTGGAGAACCAAAGTTCTGGAAATAGTGATTTGGGGGCTGTGGCAGGACAACAATGTCCATGATGGGGAACTACAGCACTAGGGGTGGACAAAGGAATGTTAGACACCTGTCTGTGTACAGGAAACTCCAGATACAGCCCAAGAACCATAGGTGCACTAACATGACATCAAGATCCAGACTAAACGCCGGAGTCTTGTCAACCTTTCTATATGACAGGGAGACCGGGCCCTGCCCAGATGCTGCATCTGGATGACTGAGCAGGCTAGGCTTTCGCATCTTCAGCAAGACAGAGATGGGTCATTCACACAGTGACTTCTGGAGAGAACCAGCTGAGCCAGCTGCCATGAGGCTGCTTGTGCCGAATTCCTCTGTGAGCCAGACAGAAGCATTCACTGGGTACTCAGAGACCTCAAGCGGCTTCCACGGTGAAAACTGAGCAAGGGTGACCTTCACAGAAGAAGAAACAAATTTAAAACACAGCAAAGTATCTCTGCAAGCCGAATGACCTACAGGTGGCATCAGGAATGGACACAACAGACAAGAAGTCTGGCAAGTGGTGCCATAAACAGGGCAGAGGCTCTGAAAAACATTTATTTAAAAAGATTTTTAAGGGCGCCTGGGTGGCTCAGTGGGTTAAGCCTCTGCCTTCGGCTCAGGTCATGATCTCGGGGTCCTGGGATCGAGCCCCGCATCGGGCTCTCTGCTCAGCAGGGAGCCTGCTTCCTCCTCTCTCTGTCTCTGCCTGCCTCTCTGCCTGCTTGTGATCTCTGCCTGTCAAATAAATAAATAAAAATCTTTAAAAATAAATAAATAAATAAAAATTAAAAATAAAAAGATTTTTATTTATTCATTTATCAGAGAGAGAGAGAGACCACAGCAGGGGGAGCAGCTGGCAGAGGGAAAAGCAGACTCCCCACTGAGCAGGGACACTGATATGGGGATCGATCCCAGGACCCTGGGATCATGATCTGAGCCAAAGGCAGACACTTAACCAACTTAACACTGAACTTAACACTGAACCACCTGGATGTCCCTGAAAAACATTTTTTGTTTGCTTTTGAATCTTCTGCTCAAGTGACATCGATAGTCCACGAAAGCCCTCTCCCTTATTTGACTTATACATTAATTTATGTAATAAACTACATAATTACACAAATTAATTTCCATTTATCCCCACTCCCCCAACTTCCATGCTGCTTTCATTATAGGCAATCATGTTAATGTATTTAGTGTGGATATTTTCATTGCAAGCATTTTTGCAAAACGTGCAATGTTTTGTGTTCATGGATTTCTAACTTAATAAATGGTTATGTTAAGCATCTCATTCTGTTTTCTGGCTATTCCACCAAACATGAGTGCGGCTGTGTGTTGCTGGATTCCATATTGCTCTATGTATATCATTGTTCCTGACTGCTGCCTAAGGTGCCAATCCTTTGCCTCCACAACACATTACCCATTTCCTTTCCAGTGATGGACAGACACCCACAAATAATGTTGCAGTTAACATTATTGCATATGTCTTTTCATAGACCTGTGTGAGAGTATCCGAGGGATATATACCCGGGAATTATATTGTCGGAACCCTGTTGTGTGTATACTTAATTTGACTAAATTCTGTAAGATTGCTTGCCAGAATGGTTGCCCCAATCTATATGTGCATTAGCATTGTGTGAAAACTCCTCTGTCTCCACATACCTAGGGGAGGGATCATTTTCAAGAAGTAGGTCACAATATGGAGCCCTTCCCTTTTAGACTATGGACACTTTGTGTCTTGCTCCTAGACTGGATGCCTGAGCTCAAGGCCCCCAATGAGTTCCTGGGAATTGGTACTGAGAATGCCCATTGCTAGTGCTTCCTGGAAAAAAGACGAATTAATGTGACCACTGCAAATCAGTCATTTTGCAAATATTTATTGAGTGCCCACTACGTGCAAAGCTCCATAACTAATAGAGAAAATCTCGTGTAATCTGTACCTTTTTTGTATTTAGAAATTAATGGGAAAGAATGGTATTGATTTAAATTCTTTTTTAAAGATGTTATTTATTAATTATTTCTCAGAGAGAGAGCGGGGGGCGCAAGTAGGGGGAACAGCAGGCAGAGGGAGAAGGAGGCTCCTGCCTTGCAAGGAGCCTAATGGGGTACTTGATCCAAGGACCCTGGGGTCATGAATGGTATTGATTTGAATTCTTCCAAGTAAATAACCACAAGCACACGAGGTTATAAACAAAAATTTCAGGATGTTGTGGGGAACGCTTACCTAAACAAGAATGAAAACATCACAGGGACAAGGAGTTTCAATATTGGGCTCCAGCTTCTAGAAGAGTGCCTGACATCGAGTTGGCCCTTGTAAATATTCGCTGAATGAATGGCGAGACGAAAAGAGGGTCAGTGTTTAGGGCGGGCCTCCCTAAGAACATGATGCTCAAACTAAGCCTTGGAAGATGAGCAAGGGTTGGTCAAGACAACGTGATGGTGGTGGTGGTGGCCAGTGGGGGCACCAGGAGCTCCCCTGGAGAAGGAGCTGGAGATGGCTGCATAAGGTCAGCAATGCCTAAACCCATCTGTGCAAATACCCTCCCTGGCCACCTCAGGTATAGGTTTCCTGGGATGCTGCTCCCTCTTCTCTATATAGCTGTTGGGACTGAGCTCAGACCAGTGAGGTAGAGCCATAAACGACAATGGGGAATCCTTTAGCCATGAGCAGAAGGCAATGTTTCTATCTCATGAACTGGGGCAAAAATGTTTTTGAACAAGAAAAAGAGAACACGGGGCGCCTGGGTGGCTCAGTGGGTTAAAGCCTCTGCCTTCGGCTCAGGTCATGATCCCAGAGTCCTGGGATCGAGCCCCGCGTCGAGCTCTCTCTCGGCGGGGAGCCTGCTTCCCCCTCTCTCTCTGCCTGCCTCTCTGCCTGCTTGTGATCTCTGTCTGTCAAATAAATAAAATCTTAAAAAAAAAAAAAAAGGAAAAAGAGAATACGTTTAAAATCAGACCCCTGAATTCGAATCCTCCTGCTCTGTCTCTTAGCAGCTAAGTAAACATGTACAAGGGACCTAACCTCCTTGAGCTTCCTCATGAGCAAAAAATAAGAAGGATGACACCGACTTTATAGGGGTTTTGAGAAAATTAAGTGAGATATGTTATATCTCTAAGACACTATATAATAACAAGATCTGTTATTATAATGATACTAGTACTATTGTTGAACACTTATTTGCTAAGAGTTTTATTTAAATTTTCTCTTCTATCCCTAATACCTACTTCATAGGGTTCTGTGCACACAGCATGTGTACAGAATAAGGTACCTGGTACAAAAAGCTCTTAAAAAAATGTTAGCTATTATCTAACATAGGCAACATAAATATTCCTATTTTACAGATGAAGAAACCAGGGCTTAGAGAGTTAAATAACTTCTCTGAATTCACATACCTAGTAAGTGGCAGAAACGAGATCAAATGATGTCAGCCTCTGCGCTTTGTGCCTGGCCCCCAGCGGACCTCCAAATCCATGCTAGCTTCTCTTCCCAGCCATCTCCTGGCCTCCCGTTTTCCTCTCCTGAGGAGTAGTTAGCAATGAGGAGCCCCATAAAGGCCTTCAAGGGCGGACAGAACTATTAGTATAGGGCATCGAAGTGCTCCTCTGCATCGACATGCACAGAACTTATAGATATTTCTGTCAAACGTGGAAAGCAGGCCATAAGTATTGTACCTGGTCCTAAACAGACCCAACAGAATGTGCCATCTTCCTTCTGGGCTTGCTCTGAAACCTTTGTGACAATGATCAGTGGATTTCGCAAGCCTTGTTTAACACTGGAGGTAATTTAAATTAGGAGATACTGAGTCGATTCTTCATTTTCCCTTGAAGAAATAGGAACATTCTACATTCTATTAGGGTGCCTGATAATTGCTACCTATTTAATTTCTGAAGGAATCCAAAATTGGGCAGAATCTAGGTCGCTGAATTCCAGATAGTCACTTGAATTTTCTTTTAAACAAAATAAACCCAAGGCGTGAAGAAGCTCAAGTATTCCAGAGAGAGGATAAATCATTTGAAAGAGACATATGGGAGCCCGAAGCATTCTTTCCTCTCCCTCTGTGTGTGTGTGTAATTTATTTTCCAAGGAAGATTTCACTCAGATGGAGTAATCTGTTTCTTGAGAGAGTCCGGGAATTCTCTTGGGGTGTCTTGAGGCTCTGGTTGAAGGTACAATGATTAACTCGGTCCAGATGAAGAACCAAATGTTTTCTATCCACTCTTCCCAGGCTCCCTTCTCCTTCTCTCTCCTTTCCCCAGCTCTTTGAGTTTTTAACCCTGTGATCTCTTCTTAGCACATGGATTTTCAGAGAGTGTACTACCAGAGATGGAAATGATTTATTTTCTAAGATGGTCTAGATATCTTGGGCTTTCAGCCAGGCACGAAAAGAACTTCTGACAGTGTGGAAACATGCAGACCCAGGGAAGAAAATCCTCATACACAGTATGGACTAGTTCCTGACCAGATCTGGGGAGACTTGACCCATGCTCTCAGAAAGGGGCTCAGAATTCTGTTGGAGGAAAATTGCTGAAATCACACACACACACACACACACACACACACACACACACACACACATACACACACAGAGAGTAGGAGAAAGGAAGATGGAGGGGGAAAATGGAGATGATGTAGATCAGGTACAGTTCATATAAATGGTATATTAGGCAGGACTTACATGACAAGTAATGAAAATAAATTGAAAATAAAATTCTTAAACCTGAAAAAAATACAGAATCTATTTTTCAAGATGAGTATAAAAACTACAGAAATTAAGTTTTATCATATTATATTTCCTACTGGGCATGACTACATAGAACAACTTGTGAAATGAATCCTTTCCATCTTCTGGTTGGGATACTCCCTTTTCTCCTGAATTGGAGCTCCACAATGAGGTGTATGTGTGTGTGTGTGTGTGTGTGTGTGTGTGTACATGGGTTGAATTACTATCTACATAAGTGGATACTACGTGTCAGATTGATTTTTGGTAATTCAACACTAATTCCAGGCAAAGCATCCTGAGAAATTCCAGACTTATGAATGCTTTTCTGGAAGGTCACAATCAAGGTGTGTAGGAATCCAACTGTATTTCGAACAATTCCTGGATTCTTTTTAAAAGCAGGAAACAGAACTCCTGCATTGGTTTTTCTCCTCTTTAAGCAAATGCCTTTCACTAAATTGCTAGTATTTTAAGAATTTGACCTAATCCTCAAAATACTTCAGTAGGGAATGTGACAAGTGTTACAACTACAGTTCTCCAGAGATTAAGGAGAATGTACTTAACAGGCCAGTGGTACAAGTGAACATAAATGCCAAATTTCATGACTCATAGGATAGTGAAAAGTCCATTACACGTGATCATTTCCTCGCCTCTAGAAATCAGAAATAAACTGTGCTTCACTTAACTTTAAAACCTAAGTTTTCTCTAATGAAAATAAAAGGAAGCTGTTCTGTCAGATTCTTCTTCACACAGCACCAAATCATTCAGTCAATTTAGTGAAGAAAAAAAGGAGATAATCTAATTCAGTTGGCACTAAATAAGGAAAAATAACCCAAAGTTGGGTCAGTTAATTGAAAAGAGATAGATGCTTCCTCCACCTAAATAGTCTCCTTTCCCCTGCTGTCATTTCTCAAATTTCATGCACTTTATTTCAGGTCATTTGAGCTCAAGCCAATGGGTAGCACTGTTATCACTCCCACTATGAGAAAACAGGAGTAATGAACATGAGCACGTACTCCTCTAGGCGCTTCGCCTGTAGAGATGGATACTCTTATCATTCCCATTTTACAGATGAGGAAACTGGCTTAAAGAGTGTTGAGTAAATTGCCCAATGTATTGAGTATTGAGTAAATTGCATGCCAGTGGAAGTAGAAGGTCAGGGTCCAAACCGAGGAGGGTGCAAAGTTGAAATCATCACGGAAGTCTCAAAGGTTGACCATTTGCTAACCTCCCCTATAATTAAATGGTTCATTGACATATGACTCCCTCCCACGCTCATCTGCATTTCAGTAAGGACTTGATTAAAATGGAAACTCTATCAGGGTAGGGATTTGGTGTATTTTGATCATAACTGCATCCCTGGTGCTTAGCCCGTGGTAGATGATCCATGATCAATGTTGGCTTCATGGGTTTTCCAGCAGGGCAGTGGCACGGGGCCCCCACTCAGAAGGGCTCCACACTTGGTGTTAATGCTCTGTAGTCACCATCTTGAAATTCTTAGTGATGGCATCTTTGAATCTGTGTTTTGTAGATGAAGTCTGATGGGACAGTGGAGCATGGGCAGGACACTTTGAGCCTCTGCTCACATGTGGTCCCACTTCCCACCTCTGCACCTCCTGCCTCTCTGGGTTCTTGGCTGCCCACTGCCCACCTGTAGTGCTCTGGGTGGCAAGTAGGGTAGGTGGTCTGGGTGGGGGGATTGTGACTCTGGCCAGGGTCTGGGCATGGATGCTGAAAGAATTGGAGCTGGGTGCCTGTGCCCTGCGGCATCTCCCTGAAGGGCATGGCTGCTTCTGTCCCACCCTGGACGGGCAACTCCACAAGTGTACTTGGTCGGCAACTCCCCACAGTGGTGAGCCTCTTAGCCGTGCCTGATGTAGAAGCCAAGTGCATCCTGGTGCGAAGCCTGCAGTGCCTTTGAGGACTTGCCCATTCCCAACACATCAGGCATGGTGCTCTACAGTGAGTCTGGAATGGGGTCCAAGGTGCCTACAGAGATCACATTTCCTCAGGTGCATCCCTGTACCCAAGGGAGCGTGACATTAAATAGCAAAATTAAATTAAATCAGATTAGTGTAAATGAAATGAACAATATTAAATACACATTGAATAAAATACCATGCCAGATCAAGAGAGAAACCACAAAAGAAAAATATAAATATAAAAAATATGTAAAAAATATAAAAATATTTTAGTTTTGTTTTTTAACAATTATTTTATTTTATTTTTAAAGATTTATTTATATTCGAGAGTGTGTTTGAGAGGAGGGGCAGAGGAAGAGGTGGAGAGAGATAGGCAAACTCCCCATAGATCGTGGAACCTGATGCAGGGATCCACCAGGGGCTCCATCTCCATCTGGAAACCCTGAGACCGTGACCTGAGACGAAATCAAGAGCTGGAGGTTTAACTGCCTGAGCCACCCAGGCACCCCTGGTATTTTCATATCTTTAATCATACTTTCCCCTGCTTTTTTAATGGGTACCATGCATTTTCATTTTGCAAAGGGCCTCACAAATTATGTAGCTGATCCTGTCAATAATTGTGTATTAAGTTAATAGTTTGGATCTTGGAAATCAAAATGTTTAGGTCTCAAAGGAATAAAGTACGAAGATCCAGAAATAGCATCTTGGACTGGACGATTTTCCTTCAGATGATATTCCCCAGGAACAACAGATGAGAAGCATTAAACACTCAAAAACTCTCAACAATCAAAGCTAGAATGGGCCATCTACAGATGATCTGAGTGAAATCTCTCACATGATAACTGTGGCTTCCATAGGCAAACTGACCAGTAGACATTTATTATTTAGCCAATAAGGTCTTCAGGAGTCAATATGATTGCTTTTGGGGATAGGCATGTGATTTTCTAGCTTGGACCCATTTCCTGTGTCGCTCCATTATCTCACCTTCGATGGCGTCTCCTATAATCTCACACTCATGCATATGAAGCCCGGCCCCTAGAACGTTTGTGTGTTTTATTCCTGTTTGCTGAATCACATTTAGGAGGATCCATCATGCTTTCTTTCAGGGCTGTAATTCTATGAATCTGATACCAAAGAGAGTTCACAAACCCCAAGAGGTATCTGAGGGAAGTAATTATTTATTACAGGGTGCGATATTTTTACATTCCCTCTTTACTACTGGACTACGGACTTTATTTAAGGACACATGTATTAGTCATGGTAGTCTAACTCCTGAAACAAACAAACCTCAACTCTCACAGTGGCTTAAAATAATAAGGCTGGGTTTTTTGCCCTCATGTCCGTCCGGTCCAATGGAAGTTAGTTGGGGATGATTTATGCAGTCATTCAGGGTCCCAGGTTCTTCCATCCTGTGATTTCCTCAGCCCCTACATCCTCTGAATCTTCTACTAGTTCATTAGCATTTGGCTGACAGATGAGGAAAAACAGAACCCATTAGGGGATTGTGAGAGATTTTTTAGGGGTCAGGCCAGGAAGTGATATACATCACTTCCACCCACGTTCCACTGCCCTAGACTGTTCCCTTGGTTCTACTTACCTTCGGGGAAGGTTGCCAGGCCTTAGGGATTTCCATTCTGGTGAAGTTCTTTCTGAAATTCAGGTAGGCATGGGGTTTAAATTCAGGGAATGATCGGCTAATGGTCTGTTTTTGAGCCTGTCATCTACATTTGGACTTTGCCCTCCCCTAAGTTTCAATCCCCCTCTGCAACCTTGGCCGCTTCCTAATGTTCTCTTAGCCTATTTTCATTCAGCTGTGTGCCTAGAATGAGAAGGAAGTAGATTTCACAGAGATTGGTTTTGTTGTTACTGTGAGGATCGTGTGGTGTTTTCATTAAATATATGCTGGCTGGCACTAGGAGGTATTCAAAAGCTGTTTTCCAAATGAAGACATAAATGAAGTGGGCTCACTGGTCTGGGGCGGACCGTGGGAGCAAAAAATTCTGACCTGCTTAGATTTTTTTTTTTAAGATTTTATTTATTTATTTGACAGAGATCACAAGTAGGCAGAGAGGCAGGCAGAGAGAGAGGGGGAAGCAGGCTCCCTGCTGGGCAGAGAGCCCAACGTGGGGCTCCATCCCAGGACCCCGGGATCATGACCTGAGCTGAAGGCAGAGGCTTTAACCCACTGAGCCACCCAGGCACCCCTGACCTGCTTAGATTTACAATGAGAGGAGAAGTGTTATGTAGGAAAAAAAAAAAAAAAAAGAATTCTCGGGGTTGACTGGAATTACTGGTTTGGTGTTTATCCTCTTTGATCCAGTGACTAAGTAGCTAATGTCATATTCAAACTCAGTCTTCTCTATCCCATTTACTCTTCTTTTAGCAATTTGCTTTGTCCCCTGTTAGACTCCTTTCTTCTCATATCCGTCCATTCTCCAAAGACTGTGCCAAAGGTTTTCCAAATTCTGATCCTGCTCTTACTGTGGTGTGATCAATTGCCTTAAAAACATCCTGCAACACATTAATGGCTCAGCAGAGCATAACAAACTTCAACTTGGCTTTAGGACAAAAGAAATGCCACACAGACGTAGACTTCAATGACGCGTCTTCCATAAAATAAGCTTTCCCCTAAATGGGGAGAACAGAAATGTAGTGCCCATTATCATAGCAGCAGATATTCCTCTCCGCCCACAAACTCGAGTATGCCAGAATTATTCCCTTGGCATTTTCTCATTTCCTTTAAATCAACTTCGTTTTTTCCCTAAGCTCCCATCCCACCTGTCTGGTACAGAGTTTCATTTTAGACATTATTGGAGGCTGAATCTGCCCAGAATCTGGATTAGAGCCCAGAATGGGGAGAAGGTCCTTCAATCTCTAGTTTACCCCAGTTCCTTCTGAGTCCTGCGTTGCCCAAACCAGAGTCCAGATGTTCTGGCTTCACTGACATGCCTGCGCTCAGTACCTCAGTGGTCCAGCATCCCAGAAATACCACATGACCATCCTGTGTGAGCCCCTGCCTACGTGGAGGTATTCAGGGAGTCGAATTGGAAGTTAACGGTGGAAAAGAATACAATCAATGATTATGAGTACAGTCTGGTGTCACTCCCTTGATTACTGCTAAGGAACTGTCACTGTTACTCAGATTACCGTCATGACATCAGTGCAAATGTCAACATAGTGGCTATCAATGGGAAGACCTCAGCTATCTTGCTAAGGGGTACCTTGTAGAGAAACAAATTCCATGGTGTCTAAGAATCTAAGTTCACACCATGGTAAGTGTTAGGGTCCGTGATCAAAGGAGCGAGACTGATACAAAGTGAAGGTCAAGCAAAGCTTTATTTCACGCCAAGCATCAGAAACCAAACTAACTGGTAAGAGCTGTCTCTTACGAAAAGGTGACCACAACGACCCCGGCAAGGCTGCTTCCAACGTGGCCGCTCTGGACGAGGCCGTTCCCTGACAGGGCTGCTCCAGACGAGGCCTCTCCCCAGACGATGCTGCTCCTGACTAGGCCACTCACCGAGGAGGCCTCACATGGAGGAAGCCGCTCCCGGAATGAAGCTGCTCCCTGGAATGACGCTGCTCCCGCAAGGCCGCTTGGCAAGGCCGTGGCTCGGGGCGGCGGGGCCGCTGGCGGCTCTCAACGGCTCTGACAGCTCTGAGGGCTCTGACAGCTCTGATGGCTCTGACAGCTCTGACAGCTCTGACAGCTGTGACAGTAAGGAGTCTGAAAATAAATTATATATGATGTTAAAGCAGAGAAACCCAAAGCTGAGCAGGATGGGGTAAGTTCAAGACCAATATATAAGAACAAACCTAAAGCACATTTGACCCAACATCCAAACCTGGATTCAATACCCCCACTTGCTTTTCTGTTCTATTTCATTCATCTGTTAGAAGAATTATAATTATGTAGTTATATTACATTATTTTTTCCTAATCTAATTAGAGTTGTCAATCTAAACTTGAAAGTAGCCAGAATAGACTCCGTAAGTTCAGACATTACTTTCTTTGCCCACTAAATAAATATGGCCATTTCACAAAGAATTAAACTTGAGTTTCTCAAGGATGTTGGATCTCAATCATTACCATATATTGTGTAAATGTCCCACTAAGAAATTAGATTTCACCTCCCGGATCACTTAGAAAGAATAATAATAACACAACCTCATGTATGTAGCAAAGCAACTATACATCAGCCAGTGTGATCATCGTCCCAGTTCAGTGTAATAGTGATAGAGGAGCTTATTATTAATCCCATTATGCAGAAGGGAACACTGAGAAATTAGGGGATTTGCCCATGGTCATATATTTATTAAGTGGAAGAAATGGGACCATAACTCAAGCTATTGTCTAAAAGCCTTTAATCATTTCTGTTCTCTGTTTATGTACATCTTGGCTCTGTTAAATTATATTGTTTTTATTTTCCCATTAGCTCAAGGACAACATCTTAGTGGGACATCTGGATTTAATATTCTTTTCACAAACTCTTCAGAGTCCATTCATTTGAATGAAGGGCTTTTGTCAACAGTTAACCCTTCAGACTTCCTCTCAAAAGAGCAAAAACAAGACAGTACAGATTTTGAACTATATTTTATAGTAGCCAGGGAATAGATTTTACTTTCTAATTCAGTTGAATGAATTATTTACAATTCCTTTATCTGTCTTTAAGCACCAGATATTTCCCAAATCCAGAAAAGAGA
Source organism: Lontra canadensis (assembly GCF_010015895.1). NCBI lineage: Eukaryota > Metazoa > Chordata > Mammalia > Carnivora > Mustelidae > Lontra > Lontra canadensis. The sequence goes on from NW_022631003.1 coordinate 11,435,023, forward strand.
AGGGGTCAGTCACTGGATTGTTTGTTTTTGTCATAATCCTGATGAGGCATAGTTAGAATACAGTAGATTTAGGAAGTCTGAGATTCCAGCATAATTGCAGGGCGGGCAAAGGCCTGAAGTCTGAGCATAGTAGGTAGGTCAAGGGAATATCGGTCTTCTGAAGAGAGTGAGAGCAGAGAGGTAACACATGAATTCTAAGGTAGGTCTACAAATAGGCCCTGTTCACAGGGGATGGGACAGCAAGATTGGTAGCACAATAGGAAAAGGGCTCAAGCCAAGATCTCTGTCATGAGCCCCTTATATTCTTCTTCTTTTTTTCAAAGATTTTATTTATTTGACAGACAGAGATCACAAATAGGCAGAGAGACAGGTCGGGGGGTGGGGAGTAGCAAGCTTCCCGCTGAGTGGAGAGCCTGATGTGGGGCTCGATCCCTGGACCTTGAGATCATGACCTGGGCCAAAGACAGGCCCAGGCGCCCCAGCCCCTTATATTCTCTTAGGGAAGATATGACATAGCTGTGGGGTATTCGAACCAGGATTATGACCTAAGCAATCCAGCTCCAGAATCCCCAGGCACTTAAGCCCAACACATAACTGGTAAGGACATTTAGAGAAGTGCCCATTGAGTATTACATGGGAACAGAAGAGGAGAGACAAGCAGATGCTACTCTGCCTGGAGGGAATAAAGAGAGCTTCAGAGAATAAGGAAGCTTCATGAAGACGTGCAGCTGTAGGGCTGGACACTGGAGAACTGTGTAAAGGAGCTTACACTTTATCCTGAGGAGAAAAATTCTTGTGTGGAGGTAAAAATTACTTGCCCATATGTTTCTGTGCCTCAGTGTCTGAATTTACTTCATATTTGGTCCAGCGGAGCGATGTTAGTCCCCTATAACTGTATGGGTGAGTGGGGCCTGGACCTGTTTGACCAGGAACAAATCTGCAAATGGCTCACCAACTTGGAATGCTTTCAGAATCCCATCCCCCAAGAGGAAGCACATAGAGCCATTCAGTGGGAAACCCAAAGGACTGTCGGTGAATTCTGGAGGGAGGCAAACAAAGTCATCAACACTCGTGATAAATTTACAGTCAGAACCAAAGAGCCAGTTGCTTGAGAACGGAGTTGGATGAGTTGAAGTTAGGCTTTGTGAATTTATATTTGTTGAGTTAAAAAAACCAAATACCCATGTATGGCCAGATTCTGCAACTAGTTTCTATTTGCTCGTTTTGCACATACTGGTTACCTTATAAAACCTGATTAGCCCACCCTAACGGTTTTTGATGGCCCTAATTGTTTTTCTCCAGATGTGTAGCAGTTTCTGTCTCATCTACAGAGAGGAACACCAATCTACCAAAATTTTCTCATTTAACAACCAGGGAGCCACTTGAATACACAAGGATTCGGCCACGTACAAAGACCAAGTCTCTGACCTCCAGTGGGGGCAAACCAAGGAGGGCGGTCACTATGGAAACCACAGTTAAAAGTGACTCGGAGGCTTACTTCAGAATTTCAGCACACACTTCCCTTCTTACTGTAAGAGAAGCCTGTCATCTGGCACTATGTGACGCATTCCTTCAAACAATAAGCAAACAGAGGCCAGGGCCCAGCTCCTGAGCAGTTTTCTCCCTCCTCTGATGGCTAGAACTGTAATTTATTTGTAATCCTGGTAGTTTCAGGATCTCTGCCACGTCTGTGTCCACAGAGTTTCAGGGAGGTTGGAGGGTGCTGGTTCGAGACTCATGAAACCTGGATTTGATTCCCAGCTCCACCACTTATCATTTGTGTAAACATGGCAAATTCTTTACCTCTTGAAACCTCTGTTTACCCAAATATAAAATGGACATTACAAGAGTACCCAATTTATGGCGTATTGTGTGAGGACGTATTAAATAATACGATGCCGATAATAATATGCCACTCAAAATATGCCACTTTGACATAAGGATTATTTTGAGCTAAAGGCAACTGAGAAATGACACAGAACAAAGCTCTCTACCTTCCCTCCACCCGCCTCAAAGCAGAGTGTAAATTTCCTTTTGTGCAGGTGTACCCCCTGCGCCCAATCTTGTGCCAGGAGGGGTAGAATGACTTAATCACCTGAGACAACGATGGGTTCTTATCAGTCCAGTGATGGCACCGAGAGGAATCTGCAACACAGACCTTACTAAAATGAACAACCCTTATCTTCCATTAGTTTCCCGCATATATTTTAACTTCCCACAAGCTCAAATTCTTTTTTCTTTTGTCATGTCGTATCTCCACATTTATCACTCTTCGTTAAAACGATCTAGAAGCCTTCTGGTCTGACTGCCTCTTTGGAAATATCACTTCATTTCTGTGAGTGCCCCCCAGCATATTCATATGAAGTAACCCTTTCTCCCCAATCTGTCTCTTATCAGTTTATTTTTGGGGGCCTTAGCCACTGAACTTCAGAGGGTAAATGAAAACTGTTTTTTTTTCTCCCCAACAGATATCACGGATCAGAAGTTTCCCTTATATCCTCTCATGTTATGTGCTCAGTTGATGCTGGTGGTCTCTTCATGCTCAAGAAATGCAAAACACTGGAAGGTACAAACATTATCCTTGTTTTGTTTCTGCCAAATGCCACTTTGTCCTTTAGGTGGCTCCCAGTGAGCTGCAGCGGCATATGTGACGCAAATTATTATTATCTTTCTCATAACATGATTCCTACCGAACACTTACTGGGAGCTCAGTGTGTGCCGAGCCGCCAGTGTAAGCCAAGCACGGCTACTATCCCTGCTTTACAGATGGGGACACCGAGGCTCCGAGTCGCCACATGATGTGGTTACATGGCCTGTGTGGCTCCACGATTATGTGATACTACCTCCCCCCGTATGCAGCTGAAGATGGAGATAAGAAATGATAAGAAAGGAGGTGAAGGAAAAAGATCTTTAGAAATGGGCCCTTATTGGGGTGCCTGGGTGGCTCAGTGGGTTAAAGCCTCTACCTTTGGCTCAGGTCATGATGCCAGGGTCCTGGGATTGAGCCCTGCATCGGGCTCTGCTCAGCGGGGAGCCTGCTTCCCAGCAGGGAGCCTGCTTCCTCCTCTCTCTCTCTGCCTGCCTCTTTGCCTACTTGTGATCTCTGTCTGTCAAATAAATAAAATATTTTTAAAAAAAGAAAGAAAGAAAGAAATGGTCCCTTATTAAACAGTGCCTTGCACTTGGCCCAGCCTTCAATGTTTGCTCAGTGAATGATTGACTAGAAATAAAATTAAATAAGCAGCCAAGGATGCCAGTCCTCCTCCTAACCACAGTGCTTGACCATTTTGAGATTATCAGAAGGGCTGTTCATCCCTCCCAGAACACTGTTCATCCCTCCCAGAATTCTGTCAAGATTCCCCATCCGTTTCCCTTTAAGGCCTCCTCTATCGGGTAATCACATCGCATTCCTCTCTGTGTCGCTTTATGGTTTACGTTTTTCTCTCCCTCCTCCCCCTGTATAATGTAGATGACAGACCAGCTGGCTGAGGAGATTAAAATCCTTTCCTACCCCTCTCTTAATGCAGCTCTGTGGCTTTGTTCTATTAGCAAGACCGGATGGAGTGTTTGTGAAACAGCAGTGAAATCTCTTGGAAAAAAATGAGATCACTCCTGCCACTGTTCTGCCCCAAGGCATATTTATAAGCGAGTAAGTTCCACGTCATTCCTTTCAAATTCTCTCTTCCATCAGCCAAGCACAGAGTTCTGGAAGCTTAGATTATTTTAAAACTGTTTGAATGTCATTGGCTGACATCGGGAGCTAATTTCTCTGGGCCAAATTGCTCAGGATCACTCAGATTAAGGACTTCCATTAGCAGTTAAGGGAAGTCTTCTGTGTCCTTGACCCTGTAATTAAGACAGATGAGGCTTTGACCTCAGACTGCATTTCTACATAGTTCAGAATTCAGTCCAGTTGCCTGAGAAACTGCTATAAATATTAATGGAAAACCCCAAAGTTTCTTGTAGTTCTCTAGAGAGCGATTTCAACCAAGATATGGCTTTGCTTATGGTCCACAGGCCTGAGTCAGATCCCCCTTGGGCCACAATTTGGCAAATTACATTCTGGAAAAAAATATTGTAGTTTTAGTGAGCTGAGATAGAGGGATCATCCAAAGAGGTAATATGGTCACTCCAGAATGTCCCCAGAGTGGGAAAAGGATGACCACATGGGCACTGCCTTCCTTAGAACTAGGTCCCCCGTGCTAGGCCCTTCCTCTGGCAAAACTCCCTCCACATAGCGAGGAGCCCATAAAGCCAGAAGACATATCTGTCCTGAAGTCAGCCCCTCACCGTAGACCACCCTCATCATATGGCCTGTAGCAAGGACCAGATCCTGTTTGGACTTCCAACTTGGGTCTATCCTCCCAAAGGTAACCATTGCCCTTTGCACACCCCTGGGCCTGCGAGATGGCCAAGGAGTGGCTATCCGGCAGGAGGCAGGAACTGGGACCGAACTTGGACTTGAGGGCTGAGGTGTCCTCATGGATGCTCACGTGGTTCCTGATGTGAAGACTAGAGCTGTCAAGGGGAAGAAGAGGGGAATCAGACACAGGCTTGAGTCTTCCATTTGTACCTTTACCGTCAACTCTGCAAATGGCGGGAGGAGGCCTGTAGGCAGAAAGGGTGTGAGGAGACTCCCTGAAATGTGCAGGTTAATTAACGTGATTTTGATAGAGCACCATAACATGGCAGCTCTCTTGGTCAGCCTCATGCAAACCCACCCCTCAAGGAAGTGGTCGTACAGACCAAAGGCCGGTTCATTGACATCAAGAACCAAAGCGGCCGGGCTGACTGGGATGTTTATGACAGTTGGTCAAATATTTGCTCCCTGTAGGAAATCTTACATGGAAAACCCGATTCCAATTAGCCATGTTCTTGGCAAACCAGAAGTCAGAGCAATGCCTGTGGTTCCAGTTGATATTCTCAGCTGTCTCCAGATTTGGGGTTACACCAGCTGAGCGGGCCCTGTGCTTACAATGTCAGCTTCTAAGAACAAAGCTAAACACTCACTGACAATTTTTTGACCTTTGGATCCTCCGTAGACTATCCCCATTTGGTTTATGGATCACAAATTCTATCTCTACGTATACTAATGACGACGACTAGTGACACGTTTCTTTTCCTTTTACACATGATTTGAATGCACTTCTAGACTTTGCTTTTCCTGCTTGGAATTCATGCCTTTTAAAAGGAAAGTTTCAGAAAGGAAATCTCAGTTCATGCTGTACTGGACTAAATACCAGTGATGAGCCTGGGAGAAAGTTCAGGAGTCTCCACTGGCCACGTACAGATCTCTTCAGTGCTTCCCTTGCCCGACAGGGACATTAACAGGGGAACTGAAACAGAGAAATTCTCTGATTTTATTAAAATGACTTACCAGCACTTGTCTTTCCACGTCCTTGGCTTATGATCTGCAGTAAATTGCACAGCTTATTATATGTTTGTCTATATCCTGGGTTCGAAAGCAAAAATGCAACAGGGATGGTTTTTGAGCTCTCCGTCATCCCTTCCCTGCCAGTTCCTCCATTCATCACTGCCTTTCCTATTTTTTTTTCCCCGTTAGGATTACTCTTTAACTCCTATCACCCATTTCCCCCATCCCTCCACCCACTTCTCCTATGAGAACCATCAGGGTGTTCTCCATAGTAAAGAGTCTGTTCCTTGCTTTTTCTCTCTCTCTTTCCCTGGGAAAAAAGGCTTTAAAAGAATCAGGATTCAGTGAAAAATCCAGAGAGGATCCATGTGCGCGCGCTTCTGTGTACTCTGTACTTCCGAGGAGGCGTGAAAGCGCGTGATGGCCACGTCCGGTTGCACAGGTGTGGGTAGCTCCGTGCTCGGTACTCCAGGGGTCTGCCCAGAGGCTGGAGTGCAACCACAGGCAGCTGTTTGCCTTTTCACAACAGCAACACGGGAAGGAGGAGGAGGAAGGCACATTCATTAAGGCACCTGATGGTAAAACACGGCGGAGGGGGAAGGGGTAGATTCCAGGTTTCGTAAGCCATTTCAGAATGAAATTGATGTTTAAACTGTCCAGACGTCCATGTCGTAGTTATGAAGAGAACGGAAAACCCTCACGGTGATTCTAAAGCCAACCCCTGACTTGGTATCCACACCCACATTAGAGTAAGATTTTAGAGCAGGCGCCATCCAAAGATCTCAGAAAATCCTTCCTAAGCGATGCCTTACTCATGATTGCCTCTTGCCTTTATTTCTGTTGTTCTCTGTGCGTGCCATCTCTACATCCCACTTAGGAAACTTGGGCCAGGGCGAGGCCTCACGTTTTGCTGCTCAGTGAGGTTGGGCAGAAGCCAGAGAAAACGGATCTAGATAAACAGGTGGCCCAAGGAGGTAGAGTTTGTGGAGACATCCCTTGACCACTAGTTTGGCAAATGCTGGTCATCGACCTAATGAAGTAAGGGAAGAGTGTGCCTGGTGGAAAATGTCCCAAATGCTGTGGGAAACAGAGTGCAGGAAACAGTGACAATAAACATTTACAGAAAAGAGAATCGCACCTCTAAGCTCGGTAGTGAAGGACATTTGCATTCAGAATAATGAAAACAGAACAGAAGTTGTTAAAGTGTGGGATGCGGGTCGGTGGAAGGTAGTTAGGCTAAATCTTCATTTATCGTAAGATCTAAAATTGATGAACAGTAGCAACATAAGTGTATTCTCTAGAAACATGGGCCTCGTTCAAGAACAAGGAGCTTGAAAGAGCAGAAATTCCTTGCTGCTGGAGAGCGAAATGGATGTGTATGAGAGAACGGTATCCTCAACCGTGAGCTCGTGGGGCCCATTCGACTCCCGAAGTCACATGCATATATTACTCCGATAAAATAACATTTAAAAAAAATGGAATTTTGTCCACTTCCGTAACTTAGTGCATTGGGAAGTCAGTATGACTAATTCCTCATTCCCTGTGTAAAGACAAAAGATCACAGCTTCTCCCATCTTGCACATTCCTCAATTTGGAGCCCTTTATCCCGGACAATCCAGAAACACTGTAACTGGGGCAGTGAATTCCCTTGGGCTAGCCTGTCTATGACGGTCTGTTTTCAACCTTTCTGGGTTTTCTGCACACACAGGCTTCACATCCAGGAGCTTCTGTTGAAGGAAGAGTCATTTGATGACCCATTGAAATACTTTGCAACGAGACAAACATCGGCAATCATTTTTTGGGAAAATATACCTCAGACATTGCCATCGATGAGCATAAATTTGCATTCTGAATGAAGAGTGACATGTTAGGCACGTCTTGGGTCTGTAAAGATGGGGACCAGCCCCCCCTGGGAGTTTGCACAATTCCTCTTGTGAAGTTATCTGTACTGCTTCATTGTTTATTTGCACATACCTGGCTTCGCCCAAGTAAGGAAAGGTTTTTATTTCTTCTGCTTATCCCTCAGTTATACACCAGACACCTTACCTGAAATTTGAAGACTGGGGCGAGGCTGCTCCAAACAAAAGTACCAAAGCTCAGAGCCAGAGAGTTCTCTGGACACAGAGGCTTTGCCGTAGAGACCCGTGTGATGGGGCAGGAGAGTCGGCTGCAGACCGATGCCCCCGGCCACAGCCCAGGCTAACCGGATTATTACCATCCTTGGCACGGACACGCTGACAACACTCACTTCAGCCAGGTAAGTGCTGGTTCTAAAGCCAACGGTCTCCAGTCTCCGGGTGGGGTTGGAAACGTGTGCCTGGGGAGAGCCATCCCAAGCCATGGACTGTGAGAGCCCCCCTGACCGGGACCCCCGCCAGCCAGTTCTGAGGCACCCGCGGCTCAGCTCAGAGCTCCTTGCCTTCAGGCCACACACTGGGGCCCTCCAGACCAAGAAGACAAATGGAGAAAGAAGACGGTTGGGGGATCACTGCTGCCCCGCCCACCTGTGGAACTGTTCCGGAATATCAAAAACCCGTTGAAAGCCCAGAGTGGCAGTGAGGGCAGAGAGCAACAGAATAGAAGAGAAATCAGCGGGTCTCCGTCTCTCGACTAGTTCATGTCGGCTGCAGAGCCAAAGCTTCATCCTAGTTTGTTAATGAATGTTGAAATCACTTAAGACTTTTGGGCCTCTGTGGCTCTATATTAAAAATGAGGAGGTTGATATGATACATAATCATGAGGCTAACTGACATCTATTGAGCACCTACTACATGCCGGGCACGTAGTTAAATATTTTAAATATTAACGTGAGTTAAATATTTTAGTTGTCACAAAAGCCATAATCTCTCCTTTTAAGATACAAGAAAATCAAAGCACAGAGGGGTTGAGTAACTTACTCATTTGGTAGGAAGCAGAACGTGGATTCGAAACTCCCAAGTCCCTGTGTCTCCCCATCATGCTTTCACCGACTTCTCGTGTGTACTCTTGTTCTTGTTGTGTTGTTTCATCAAGAGGAAGATGCGTACTCTCTCATTCCAATGCTGTGTATCTGACATAGGTCAGTCCTCTGTGCACCCACCCATACTTGACCTCCAAGCATCACTGAAAAGCCTGTATTTATAGTTCAGGTAGGAGAAGCCAGGAATTTTATACCTACCTGTGGCTAAAGCATGAAGTGGAGAGGGACAGTATGTCGGATGAAGAATCACCAACCAGAACATGTTAGCAAGCCTCATCAGGAGCAAATGGAACAAGATTCAAGGACGAGGAACACACAGCCATGTGCTGCAGAACCAGCTCTCTGAAAGGGAAAAGTCCTGGTACGTCCTTTCGTGACCCACGTCCTGAGTGGAGGGCTGAGGTGTACAGGGGGGCCACGGTCACATGGGCGGAAACACAGGACTCGGATTCAGATGACTGGGAATCGGTCTTCCTGGTTGCACAGATAAGCCAAATGGTCAGATAAGCCTGTTTTCCTCACGGAACCTGCATCTGCTTCTGGAAAATGGGAATGTGCCAAGCCCCACATAGGTCTGTCCTAAGAAGTGAATGGGATGCAGAAAGAATGAATACGGACCATTTACATCGATGTGGTTGGAACTGGAGGGGATTATGCTATAAGTGAAATAAGTCAGTCGGAGAAAGCCAATTACCATATGGTTTCACTCATACGTGGGACATAAGCAATAGCACAGAGGATCATAGGGGAAGGGAGGGAAAACTGAATGGGAAGAAATCAGAGAGGGAAACAAACCATGAGGGACTCTGGACTCCGGGAAACAAACAGGGTTTCAGAGGGGAGGAGGATGTGGGATGGGATAACTGGGGGTTGGGCATTAAGGAGGGCACGTGTTGTGATGAGCACTGAGTTTTATATGCAACTAATGAATCATTGAACACCACATCAAAAACTGAGGTACTGGAGCGCCTGGGTGGCTCAGTGGGTTAAAGCCTCTGCCTTCAGCTCAGGTTATGATCCCGGGGTCCTGGGATCGAGCCCCGCATTGGGCTCTCTACTCAGCGGGGAACCTGCTTCCCCCTCTCTCTCTGCCTGCCTCTCTGCCTACTTATGATCTCTCTCTGTCAAATAAATAAACAAATAAAATCTTAAAAAAAAAAAACAAACAAACTGAGGTGCTATATGTTGGCTAACTTAAATTAAAAAAAAAAAAAAAGAATTGAATGGGATGACACAGGAAAACACTTGGCAAACTGAAGACCTGCTCTTCGGAGAGGGTGTGCGGACCAACAGCATCAGCATCACGTAGGAGTTCGTGGAAAGCCAAGTTCTCCGGCCCCACCCCAGACCTCCTGAATCTGAACCTGCAGTGCAGTGGGGGCCAGATCCCGAGGGCAGTGGTAGGCACGTGAAGGTCAGAGAAGTCCTGCTTTAGGGCACTAAACAGATGCAGACTGGAGTTTGAGCTTTGTTTTCCTTCCATATCCCGCCAGGGACAGAGCACACGGCCAAATGCACAGGACTGGGCCTTCTTAAAGTTTCTCCCTCTCCTTCCCTGGTGCTGCTGAACTGAGCAGGGCTGACGGGGCGGGTTATTGCCAGTGAGCAGTTAGTTCTCTCTGCTTGGGAACAGACCACTGGAGAGAGGCTCTGCCTTATATAATCCTGGGCTATTTTTGAGGTGGGAGAATGGATAAAATGCAAACCCACATACACAAAACTGTCTCAGTCCTGGGAAAGTTTGTTAAATATGAGACTGAATGTAAGTAGCAGCCAAAGTGGGGTTGAAGTTGATCTTGATCCCTCCTGTTCCGAGTCCTTGAGAGTAACAGCTAAAGGAAGCAACTCAGAGTGGGCGGCCACCTTTGAATGAATTTGTCTTTTTTAGATCCCTGTTGGGTGTGAGAGACACATTATAGGTACTTCACAAATCCTGTTAAACTGGGTTGAATACTCTATCAGCTTCCTGTTAAAGGCTCATAAATACAGTTTCGAACCTGCTCAGACCCCGCGGGTTAGACATACAGAATATAAAGACCCTTTGATGTGTGGCTAGTGTGGGAGTTCAGGACATGTTACCCCAAATATGGAATCGTGAATATTTTATTTTTTCCTTTTCTATTTTTCTTGAGGTATAATTTTTTTAATTTAAAAGATTTTATTTATTAGAGAGAGCACTAGTGGGGGTGGGGAGGCAGAGGGAGAAGCAGACTCCCCGCTGAGAGGGGAACCCAAAATGGGACTTGATCCCAGGACCCCAAGATCATGACCTCAGCTGAAGGCTGACACTTAACCAACTGAGCCACCCAAGGCGCCCCTTACTGAGGTATAATTGACATAAGTTATATTAGTAGCGGGTGTACAACATAATGACACAATGTTCATATATATTGAGCTATGCTCATCACAATAAACCTAGTAAACATCTGTCACCATATATAGTTATAGAATTTTTTTTCTTGCTATGAGATCTTTTAAGATCTACTGTCTTAGCCACTTCTAAATATGCAACATGGTATAATTAATCCAGTCACCATGTGGTATGTTACATCTCTATGACTTATTTATTTCATACCTGGAAGTTTGTATCTTTTGACTCCACCCATTTCACCCAACCTCCCCACCCCGCCCCCGACTCTTGCAACCTCCATCTCCATGCTTTAGAAGAAACAGACACCTTTCCTCGTCTCGAAAGAGTGGCCACCCTAGGGGATAGGCCTTATCACTCAAACTTGCCCTAGCTATTAGCAGTCTATAAACCTTTTGTGATTGTCCAAGCCGCCAATTTTATTTTATTTTATTTTATTTTTAAAGATTTTATTTGTCAGAGAGAGAGAGAGAGAGCACAAGCAGTGGGCGTGGTAGGCAGAGGGAAAAGCAGGCTCCCCGCTGAGCAGGGAGCCCCATGCTGGGTTCCATCCCAGGACCCTGGGATCGTGACCCGAGCTGAAAGCAGACGCTTAACCGACCGAGCCACCCAGGTGTCCCAACCAATTTTATTTCTTTATTTATTTTATTTAATTTTTTAAGATGTTATTTATTTATTTGACAGAGAGATCACAAGTAGGCAGAGAGGCAGGCAGAAGGAAAGGAGGAAGCAGGCTCCCCGCTGAGCAGAGAGCCCGATGTGGGGCTCCATCCCAGAACCCTGGGATCATGACCTGAGCCGAAGGCAGAGACTTTAACCCACCGAGCCACCCAGGCGCCCCCCAATTTTATTTTTAATAACTCCTGGGAGTGGAGGCTGTGCCAGGGCCAGTCAGTGTGACAAGGGAGAGAATCTCAACCAGCACCTTAGATTCAGGCTGATTGGAAGTCAGACCCTTTGGGCTCTTAAAGAATGCAAATATACACCTTCTGCAAGCGTCACCCTTGCTGGCCCTCAGAACCGGGCGATCTGGAGGTGTCCGGTGTCCCCTCGGCAGCAGTCACAGAAACCCGGGCTCCAGACGTGCAGAAGCGCGTTTCTGACATCTCCATGGGCCATAGCCCCACGGAGGGAGAGCACAGAGATGACGTCCCTCTGCCTACCTTCCCCGAGAGCAGCTCTGGAGCCTCGGAACATGTGCCGAACCTGAAACCTCCTCCGAAAACTAAAGCTCCGGGACCGCCAAGTCGGTCTCTCCCAGAAAGGCTCAGTTCATTCATCAGCAAATAGGCCTCTTTGCAAAATGATGGAGCACCTTGGTCGGCAGTGTCTTGCTGTGCCTCGGGGGCACGAGCTGATGGCAAACTCTTTCTCTGTTGGCTACTGTCCGGTGCTGCCTGCAAGTATAAGCCAACTGGCCACCAGAGCTAGCAACACGGAGATAGGGGTCCCCTGGCATCAAGCCACCAAAATCAGGGCACCAGAGAAGGGTGGAAGCTCTTTTCTGCAACATACAGGGGGAGCTGGGGCAAGGCAGAGGGACATCGCAAAGATTCTGCTCACCAGCCTCTGTTCCCCAAGAGCCTCTTTAATGCCTGTAAGTGTGCCAAACCAGAATCCTGCTCTTCAGGCCAAAGCTCCCAGAAAAGCAAGTATGCCTCCTTCTCAGACAGACTGGGGTGTGTTTTAGCCCGCTGTCTGCCTAGTGCACTAGGTGTGGGAGTCTGCCGAAAACTGTCTCTCCAATTGTTACAGTCCTTCGGGACCCAGGGACACAAGGTCCCACCCCCACTTCCACCTCCAGATCCAGGCAATCAAAGGACGTCTCCTAAGTGGCAGCCACAAAACCAGGTCACCAGACATAAAAACCAAGTCACCAGACCTGTGTAGAAGCTCCCCTCTGTGAGACACTGGCACTTGAGTGTGGCAGGGGAGAGCATAAAGATGGCACCACCTACCAGTGGGAGTGAGGCAGAGAGGAAGTACAAAGATAGCAATCACTGAAAAAAAAAAAGGTTTTAAAAAAAGGGGAAAAAAAAAGGAAAATGTAAAGGGTGAAAATTTTTTTTAAATTTTATTTTTTATAAACATATTATTTTTTTCCCCAGGGGTACAGGTCTGTGAATCGCCAGGTTTACACACTTCACAGCACTCACCATAGCACATACCCTCCCCAATGTCCATAACCCCACCCCCCTCTCCCAACCCCCCTCCCCCCAGCAACCCTCAGTTTGTTTTGTGAGGTTAAGAGTCACTTATGGTTTATCTCCCTCCCAATCCCATCTTGCTTCATTTACTCTTCTCCTACCCCCTTAACCCCCCATGTTGCATCTCCTCTCCCTCATATCAGGGAGATCATATGATAGTTGTCTTTCTCCGACTGACTTATTTCGCTAAGCATGATACCCTCTAGTTCCATCCACGTCGTCGCAAATGGCAAGATTTCATTTCTTTTGATGGCTGCATAGTATTCCATTGTGTATATATACCACATCTTCTTTATCCATTCGTCTGTTGATGGACATCTAGGTTCTTTCCATAGTTTGGCTATTGTAGACATTGCTGCTAAAGGGTGAAATTTTAAAGATAGTGATTGCCAGTGCTAGCAAGGAAGAGGGAGAGAGCAAGGAAGATGGACCCCACTGGGAGGAGTATTGCAATGGCACCCAAGGGAAAGGTAAAAAGGATGGCACCTGTTGGCTTTATCCAGGTGGAGGGAAAACAGGAAGATGGCATCCAGTAGTTTCTCTCCCTGGAAGGTATCCCTGCAGGCCCCTGCCTCCTTAGCCCAATGCTTCAAAATTAGGAAATGAACTTCTTATAAAGTTTGGGAACTTTTCAGAGGGCTGTTTTGCACTGGCCCTGGATCGGGTAAGTCGACACACAGTCCCTTTAAGAGACTCAGTCTGCCAGAGCCCCCGGGTCTGGTGGATAGGTGCCCTGATGGTCTTCAAAGCCAGATACCTTGGGGGCTCGTCTCTCAGGTGCTGGTGCAAATGTGGCGTATGAACCCTTTGCTCCTTGGGGAGAAGCCCAGGTTTCGAGTTCCCATCCAATTGCGGGTTGCCGTCTTGAACCAGAATCCCTTACCGATGAAGCCGGAGGAGCCGGGGAAACAGCAAGACGGACCCTCTTCCCTTCGCTCTTCTCGTCTGAAACAGGTCATAAAACCCCCATTTGAGAGACGTCCTCCCTGTACCCAGAGGAAAGGAGCATTGTTCTCTCTGAAGAAAAAGTGACGCCACCCAGAAGAACCTGAACAGGCAGCACACGGCCCCCCCAGTTAACCACGCTTCCCTCCTACTTGCTGACCTGTCGTGTTTTACATGACTGTCCACTTCCCAGCAAGCGTAGCATAAAAATGCTCGGGTTTAATCTGTCTCTTCAGGTCTTCATTTCCTTATGAAGGGTCCCGTGTCCTGTAGAATTTACACCAAATAAATTTGTGTGCTTCGTTCCTATTAATCTGCCTCTGTCAGTTTAATTTTGAGACCCAGCCAGGAACCCCAAGTAGGCTGAGGAAAACATTTTACTACCTTACTCTAGCTCGACTCCAGTTTATGTGCATAGACACACACACACACACACACACACACCATTGTTCTGTCTTTTTACCACTCCTATCATTTTCTCCATCTTCTAGTCCCCTGGTCAACAATTAATCACTCGAGGACATAATTTTAATGACCTGTCAAACATCAGAATGGAAATGGAATGGTGCCATTTGTAAATCACTATTCTCCCAAAAAAAAAAAAAAAATTATTTGCATTTCAAAAGTGATTTAAATAGATGCCCTAAATTTGGTTTGTTTAAAAAACAGTCTGTTCCAGAAAGTCTGTGACTAAGACATGAATAAAAAACCTAAAACACATTAAAGAAGTATTAGTATACAGACGTAAATAATTGGGCATTGTTCTAAGACTGAAGGTCAGAGATCTTTGAGGCAGGGGAGAGGAGATTTCTCGGTCGGGTTTATGTCCTTCTCAGGAGCAGTGCTATTCTCAATTTTTTGCTTCTTTGGTTTTGCTCTTGCCACAAAAGAAAAACAGAAGCCAGCCTACTGGAAGGCTGAGAAGTTAGCTGCCAAGCCCCAATTCTCCGGCATAAGGCGCACAGAGTTGCCTGGGAGGACTCGGCCGTTGAGGTGGAGCTGAGGTGGAGCTCTGTGAGTCCTGGGATATATTTGCATCTCTAAAACGGCTCTCTAGGAGTTGCTGGACTCTGCCTGGGAGGTAGGATTGTACCGAACACTGTTGGAGAACAGTAGGAAGTCTGTCTGGAAAGTGCTCCTACATTCGCGTGTATATATTCACATTTTTTTCTTAAAATCTACCCGCACTTAGGATTCAAGCACGTCTGGTTATGGGCTGAGTCTCCAGGGTCTTTTATTTTATTTTTTTTTATTTTTATTTTTTTTTTAAGATTTTATTTATTTATGAGAGAGAGAGAGCGAGCGAGCACAGGCAGACAGAATGGCAGGCAGAGGCAGAGGGAGAAGCAGGCTCCCTGCAGAGCAAGGAGCCCGATGTGGGACTCGATCCCAGGATGCTGGGATCATGACCTGAGCCGAAGGCAGCTGCTTAACCAACGGAGCCACCCAGGCGTCCCTCCAGGGTCTTTTAAATGACAGACCAAGGGAAGCAAGAGTAGAGGTCCACATCTTAGAGGAAGCAAGCAGAGGTCCTCAAGTTTTAGGTTCTAGGACAACAATACAGGCTCCTGGTGGTGGGGGGGGGGGGGTGGCGGATATTTTTAATATAGCAAAGTCCAACTTTCAGATCCTCCCCTGATCCGAGTGGCATGAATTCAATCAAGGCCAACTTCTTGGAAGAAGAGGCTGCCCAAACAGAGCTGCCTTAGCACAGAGTCCGTGGAGGACAAACGCTGGTATGCATCACTGGGCCTGTCACTTCCAGCAGCCGGGGTGGTAGGCAGTAGCCACAGCATCTTTCACAGCCACCTGTGGCATCTTTGGTCCTTATCAGTGGGCGAGCCACTAAATTTGGCAGTGGCAATGACCAGAAACAACTCCCCAAAGACCCACAAAAGAGCAAAGAGAATGGCACCTGTCCCATCACGACGGAGGACCAGGACTGCTGCTGGGCATGAATGACATTCCCTTGGGGACACAGAGGACTTGAGCAGGGGGGTGGTGGGGCAGGAGGGGTGAGTCCTGTGGGGCAGGTCACATCAGGGACAAAGAAGCACAATTTTGTGATTGTACTGATTAGCCTTCCTCCCCCCCACCGCCCCGCCCCACTGCCCCAAGACGGGGGGTGGGGGGGTGGGGGGGGTGAGGGGGTGGGGGGGTGGGGCTGTGGGAAACGGAGGCCAGAACAGAAGAGTCGAAGGTGGTGGAAGCATGAGCTATAAATCTGAGATTCAGCTGCCCGTGAGCAGCCCCCAGAGGGGAGCTTCATAACAAGATACTGCTACTGGGTTCGTGGCACTCGCTACTCAAACTTATAAATGAAAAATGAAATTCTCAGCTGCCTCTGCTCCTGCCCGAACCCCACAGGCACCCCAGGCACAGACCCCACCGTTCTCTAGCTGCGGCCGCTCCTTCCGGAATGTTCCCTCACTTGTTCAGCACGGATGGCAGTGCATGGCTCGAGAGCCATGGTTCAGCTTCTCTCCCTTGACCTGCTCTTTCAGGATCACCACTAATTGTTTCTTTAAGACATGGACGTGGTGCCATTAAACCCTTGACCATGAAAACCAGATATAATTGCGATGCTCAAGAAAGGGAGAGCAGCTCACCCCACGGCGGACCGAAGTGTGCTGAGGAAGCGAGTTGGATCTGGAATGAGTGAAAAGTCTTGGGTCTCAGACGCCACGTGTGTCACCTACTTGCAGGGTCTCAGACTTAACCCTAAGTCCTCCGTGAAATGGAAATAGGAATCACGTTTGCGTCTCAGAAAAAGAGGGATCCAGGGAGATGAAGCAAGTATCCTGAAGATTCTTCTCTTCCCTTCCTCGTTGCCTGCTGACAGACGCCATCCACCCCCGCGCCTAGTCTGAGGGGGCTGCCCTGCACAGCCCTCACACCTGGCCACAGCTGTCACAGCCCAGTGGGCCGCTGAGCCGGGCTTGACCCGTCAGGAATGTGTCTTTCTCGTGTCTCAGCTCCACTTCCCTCGGCTGGAGCCTCGTTCCCAGGCAGCCGATCCGCCATGATGGTCGGCGGCCCCAGCTGCTGCAGGCTTCCTCCTGCCAGTGTAATGACTCCCTCAGGGACCACCTCTTTGCTTCTGGTTCCAGTCAAACGCCCAGGGATGGTTCTGATGAGCCCGAACCGGGTCATCGGGTTACCCCGAAACCAAGTGCTGTTGCCAAAGCAATGCAGCATTTTCTTCCCGTGTTTCTCCCTGGCCTGAGGGAGGGTGTCGGCCTCTCCTGCTTCACAGAGATGGAGAACCGCAGCAAGAGGGTTGGCCAAGAGACAACCAGGGGCTACTGTTGCCAAAACAAAGGGCAAGTCATGCGGGGAGGGGTGGGGGAGGACTTTTAAGAGCCACTCCCAGCTCTTCCCACCATGAGCACCTGAGGTATAAAAATGAGACGTACATTTTCTTTAGGAAGGAAAAACCCTTTACTTTAAAACGGGCAGAGTGACCAAAAGCCTTGGAGGCAGATGCCACAGACAGCCGGCCCTCGCCCGCGGCCCAAATACGGATGACGCCCCGACCACGGAGAGCCGGTACCTGTGGATGAGTCAGTCACCGTCCTGGGGCGCGGCCTCCCCACCCACAGCCCCGCAGCCAGTTCCCTGAGTCATCCCAGTCCCACCCAACGTGCTGGGCTTTTCCCACAGTTCCCTTGAGCCTCCTGGGACAGGCTGGCTCTCGGAGCTGAGGAAAAGAAGGGGTGTCTTTCAGAAACGCGAGTGCCTCTCCCGGGAGCAAAGCTAGCAGAAGGGCCCGCTCCGGCGGCTGGGGGCGGCAGCTAGGCTCTTGGCAGTTCCTGGCGCACTCAAAATCAGATTCTTTCTTATCAAGAATTAATTCATATGCAACCTCCACCTCTTTTTACATTTCTCTTTGAAACAGAAGCAACAGACTGAACCAAAAACCACGTCCCCTTCTTTCAGAGCCAGAGAGCTCAGATGTCTCCTCCCGCTTGAAGCCTCCTCCTTTCTTCAGTCTTCTCTCCCCGGGGCGCGAGAGGCAGCCTCCCCGGCCCTGCCCTGTCCAAGCCCAGCACGACGTCAACGCCCGGTTCAGCATCTTTCTTGCTGTCGGGTGGCTAACTGTGCAGCCGTGCGGCTGATACCCGGATGGCGCAGGAGGGTCAGGAATGACGCCGTGCTCCCCTTGTTCCCCAGAGTCTGGCACATAGAAGGTCCTCCCCAAATGTCTCAGTGAAAGAGGGAAAATGAGCCAACTGTTAGCTGCGCTCGGGGCCGAATGTGGGGAAGATCATCTACAGGTGGAGCGTCCTCTTCTCAGAGGTCAAGGGGCCCCTCGTGCAGTTATGAAGCCTTTTGCTTCTTAACATAATCTTGAGTAGCTTCTCTACTGCAGATAATTCAGGGACTGCTCTTGAGAGCCCAGAGTATCTGCACTGAAAGGAGAGGTTTTTCGGTCATCGTATAGGATGATGGGCCTGAGGTCTTAGGACTCACTTCAGGGGAAAACCACAGCAGCCTAATTGCGGTCGTAATGCTCCATGTTTGGTTCTAATATGAAACGTTCGCTAAGGGCTTTATAATTAATATGCAATTAATTCCGATTCTTCTGCAGTTGTGCCTTATGAAAAACATTCAGCAGTATAAATATAAATGCTGAATATTAGGGTCTGAAATCCTCTGATGTACCACAGGCTGTGTCATTTCGTTTCTGTTAGAAGGCATTTACCCTTCCAATAGGCGTATAAGGTGCCGTATACCCTGGAAAATATGAGGAAATTTTTTATTTACCCACCTTCACTTCATAAATGTTAATTGAGCATCTACTGTGTGCTAGGCCACATGGTTTCTGCATGAAGAAGATGGAGAATGGAAAGGTTAAGTTTCTTCCCCTAAGCAGCGTGGACTGAAGCTCATTAGAAGTGAGGACTTCCAGCATCTTATTTACTTGTTCAAAATAATGTCTTCTCAAAGACCCTTCTTAAGGTGTCTTTGCTGTGTTCATACAGCACCTCCCGCCTCACCAGACGTCTCATGTCAATTTTGCATTCACTGTTCATAATGACTCTATGTGGCAGGATGATCCTGGGCCTGATTTTGTACCCGGGAGAGCAAAGTACCTGAGATGACACCACAGGCCAATTATGGAGCCACATCCCACACCAAGTTTCCTGGCTCTGACTCCGGTTCTTTTTCCAGTTCCTCCACAGTTAAACAGGAGGTCAGACTGGTACAGCTAAACAGGGCTTGAGAACTCAGCTCTGGCAAAGACATGTTATCGTGTTCTGGGGAGTCTTTCTCAAATGTGATCTCATTTATTTATGTTCGGGCGGGGCCGTAGGGACACTGAAGGATTGAGCCCGTGATCTCTGGCACCCGCCCTTTCCTCCGGTTAAGACTTTCCCCCTTCACGGAACCCAGCCAAGGAAAGATGGGGTTGGATGTGAGCACTGCGGGTAAATCGGGGGTCCCCAAAGCTGCAAGCTTCCGGCAACCACCATGAAAAACGCACTAGATTCTGAATCCCTGGATGCTGCTTAAGAGCTCATCCGGCTCTTCAGAATCAGACAAAAATCAATGACACACGTCCTTGAAAAAATGAAAGCCAAAACGCGTTTAGCTTTGCGGAGTGAAGGGTTTTCTGAAGTGTTCTTCGGCCTGTATTTAGCCTTCCCAAGTGAGCCCCTCAGCCCCAGCGCAATACAAATGGATGGACCTGAGCGGCCACCAGAGACTCCCCTCCTCTCTGTCCCTCTGCCCTCTCTTGATTCTGGGGTTGGAAATCAGTGGCCTCCAATAAATCCTCTCAGTTTGCAGACCTGGTGAGTGTAAACATCACTTACCAGAGCCATTGTCCTATTAATGCCACTTGGGTGGGTCCATACCGGAGTTGGTGATCTCTTGCAAACTCCAACGAGTTGTAGAGAAAGGAAAACATTTCATGAGGGTGAGTGATGTAACGCTACCGACTGGGTCCTCTCCCTTTGAAATTCCTATGTGGAAGCCCTAGTCTCCAGGTCTGTGGAGATGGGGACTTTGGGAGGTAATTAGGTTTAGATGAGGTCACGTGGAGAGAACCCTCATGGTGGGATTAGTGCCCTTCAAAAAAGAAATATGGAAGAGCTTGATTCCTCTCTCTCATCCCCACCCTCTCTCTCACCACCTGCCTGCACAGAGACACAGCAAGAAGGCAACTGTATGCAATGCAAAGATGGCGCCGTGTCCAGCCCCTGAGCCTGCTGGATGTCCAGTCTCCAGCTCTGTGAGAAATATATCCCCAGTGTAGGGGCCACCCAGGCTTCAGCCTTGTGTGGTGTCCGCACTGAAGAAGATGGGTCATATAGGGGAGAGGGGTGAACTGTAGCACCAGATAACCTGGCTCATCTCTTGTCCTTCCTTAACTTCTTTGTGCCTCAGTTTCTTAATCTGCAGAATGAGGGAATAGAAGTCTCCTCACTGCCAGCATCGCGAGGTCATTGTGAGAATCCAGCCAAAGGAAGTTTGGGAAGGGCTTTTAAATTGCCAACAGAATGGCTTTTCTGCTCTTCTGTTGGAGATCTTTATATTTTTTTTTTTAAGATTTTATTTATTTTACCCGACAGACAGAAATTACAAGTAGGCAGAGAGGCAGGCAGAGAGAGAGCAGGAAGCTGGTTCCCTGCTGAGCAGAGGGCCTGATGCGGGGCTCGATCCCAAGACCCTGGGATCATGACCTGAGCCGAAGGCAGAGGCTTAACCCACTGAGCCACCCAGGCGCCCCTGTTGGAGATCTTTAATAATGTGTTGCTGGGAATCTGCCACTACACTTGAAATCCCAAAACTGTTTAGGCAAAAGAAGTGAAAATAAAAATGGGAAAAGAGATAGGTTAAGAGCTCTACTTTTTTTTTTCTTTCAAATGCTGCAGGGTTGAACTCATGCATGCAATTTTTTAAGTGAATTTTTATGATTCGGTTCTCTAAAAATCTGATAAAACTTTCAAAATCTTGTTGAGTTTCCTTATTAGAACTCATAAAATTATCATAATTCTGCTTGTTTAGATTATGTGATTCCTTTATATTTTCTAGTGTTTATATTTTATATAGCATTTTCTATGATGTTAGGAGGCAGCTAACTAAATTGATATGCAGAATCTGACAAATACTTGGCAGAGTAGTTATTGTATTTCAGATAGTGTAACTAAGATATAAATGCCCTGAGGTTAAACTGTACCTGTTTTTCAGGACTGTACTTATCCTATAATATTTTTTCGCAAATGGCAGTTGGTGGCACCATGTGATATTCAGCCCGGCTCCTAGGGACTTCTTTTCTGACTTTTAAAAAATATATGTTTTTTTAATTTTAGAGCAGATTTTGACTTATAGAAAAATTGTGAAGCTCGTGCACGAGTTCCCATAAACTCCACACCTCGTTCCCCAATCATTAACACCTGTCACAATAAATGAGCCAACACTGATACATTTTTATTAATGACACTCCATACTTTATTGAAATGTCCTTGGTTTTTATCTGCTGCCTCTTTCTGGTGCCAGGCTCCTATTCAGGCTACTATGGTGCCTTCAGTTGCCATGTCTCTTTAAGCTCCTCATGGCTTTGACAATTTCCCAGACTTTCCTTGTTTTTGATAACCTTGAGGATTTTAAGGAGTATTGGTCAGGTATTTTGTAGATGGTCATTCTGGATTTGTCTGATATGTTGCCCATGATTAGACTGAGAGTATGAGCTTTGGGGAGAAAGATTTATAGACATTACTTAAATTTGGGAATATTTCTGTAGAGAGAATTCTCTGGCAAAAGGAAAAAAATCTTTTGACCTGAAGCAGCATGGTCCACAGCGGACATCTCACGACTGGAGGAGTCCTTCAAATAGGAGAATCTTCCAGCAAGTTTATTCTCCTAGTAGGTTTAACTAATCCCAGGATGCCACAGATTGCCACAGGTCTGTTTACTGTGTTAAATCCTTCCTTTCTGAAGACTTTCAACACAATCTCCCGTGGCACACCCTTTTATTTTGTTTTGTTTGTTTTGTTGTGGTGGGAAAAAGACTTCCAGTTTTGTAATAGAATTTAATTTGAAAACAGGGTTTGTTTGAAAGAAATTCTCTTTTGGCAATGTTACTGAGCCTACTGAGTCTGAAACCCCCATGCTTTTTGGAACATAAGCACGTGAAGGACAGCATGGGATCTGTGGGCTGGAGAGAACTCTGTAATCCCGCAGCTGACCAGCTTTCTTTCCTAGAGGAAGAGTCAGATTAATTGAGTCCCTCCCACACCAAGCACCTGGGATGCTATTAAAAAATGAAATGGAAAAATGAAGTCTCTAGACACAGGTCATGCTGGGACAGACTGATATGACAACTGAGGACAAGCAAGTCTGAATGTGAATCCAGGCAATCGCAGAAATCCTAAAATCCTCCTCCCAAGAATTAACTACCTTGTTTAATTTCCCACAAAGCCTATGCTGTTAGTGAAAGGGAGAACAATTTTCCAAATATAGAAAAAAATAGAAACATTATGTAACACATGTGTATGCTCTATCTGCTGTTTGGTTTTGACAGATGACAAACATGCCTTGCTGTGCTGTGAGTGTACAGTGACTCAGTCCCTTTATAATTCCATTGTAATCTTTGTAATGATTCTGTTACAGACAGTGATAACAATAGTTTAGATTTATTTACAGCCTATCTGTGCTTGACATTATTTTATCTCATTTAATCGTGTCTACTCACTCTCCTTTTCCTTAAAAGAGGAACTTGAGGCTTTGAGAAGTTAAGTAGCCCAAGGGTACACAGATAAAGTCCAAATTCACAGATGAACTCAAAGCCTGGGTTGTTTGGATCCAAAGTCTCGGGTCCTACGGGTTTAAACCACCTCTGTATCATTGAGTTCATTTCAAAATGCCTTCTGGGAGAGCAAGGACCCCATCTCTTCTTTTCTTAATAGATGGGGTCTCCCAATTAATTTCCATTCATGTGGCACAGGTTTAGTAATATTTGAAAACAAGGAAGAGGAGGATGTATTATTACTACTGGTCATCACTGTCAAAGTAAAAAAAAAAAAAAAAATCAAATACTCTCATTTCCTAATTGACTCCCAAAGGCCAACAGTAAGATAAGAGAAGGCCAGCCACTCAGCAGCCTTGTCACCTGGGACTAGAGCTAGAGGGGCTTGAACTTCCATGACATAAGATATAGTGTATTAATAGAAAATTTGAGGTATGAGATGGCCAATGATTGCCATTGAAAAGATAATTTGTTTCAGTTCCCAAGAGAAGGGCATATGCCACATTCGGGGGCGGGGTGGGGGCACACACTAGGAAACACCAGCGTCAGTCAGGAGGCAGAGGAAGGGGGAAGAGTTATGGGCAAGGGCCTTTATTGTGGTTTCCATGGGCAGGAACAGGTGAGGCAGGGTGAACAGGCTCTGGGATACAGGGTCTGTGCCCAGCTGGCTGGTACCGGGCGCTGATGTGGTTAGGGCAGGTGGAGTATGAGAGCTGATGCAGGAGGTGGGTTGCAGTGTGGACTCAGGATTGGTTGGTTTGTATTTGAAAAGTACTCATGGGCCAGTGGTTTACTCTCTCTAGGAATTGACTAACCCTAGGAGGTAGAGTCCCACTAAGGTCAGCCAGACCCCCAAAGGTCAAAACATCAGAATACAGAAAATAAAAGACACGGTTGATAGTCTCCAGCTAGAGGACTTCTGGACATTCTAAGTTGGGGAAGGCATACAAATGTACCCATAAGCCAGTGAGAAGCATCCAAAAGCTAATTTAGCTGTAAACAATGGAGAGGGGCACTATGGCCCTGTAAGAGTTGCCCTCATATGTGGAGGGAAAACCAAACAAAATCCGAAAACCACTGACAACCGGGAGATTAAATGCAACTGTCTGGGCCTCGATTATCTGGGTTATCTTAAAGACTTGTCACAAGTTAGTGCTTCACAAGAGAGCACAGAAAACTCAATGTCCATCAGGCATTATAGGGTATAATAGCAACAATTTCTCCTAAATCCAATTCATTAGCCAGCTCTATTCTGTAGTCTAGTGTATGTAGTTCTTTCACTCTCTCCCACCGTCCCTCCTTCCTACTCCTCCTTTCCCACAAACACATGGCAATAGTCTGCATAAATGTGAGCTCCGCTATCAGACACCACCCATATGTCCCCCTAATACACACCGTACCATACACTCTCAATGCAGCGGGTCCAAGCCGACATGGATAAAATGGGCCTTTTTATTTTTCTCCAAAGCTACAGTAAGAAACACATCAGACAAACTGAAGTTAGACCTGCCTATTTGACCTCATAGATTCCTTAATGCCAGAAGCAGTATTTTCAAGCCCAACCACGCTGTTTCCTTCAAGAAATGTTGTTTTCATAGTAAAATCAAAGACCACATTATCTCAAGTTGCAGCAAACCCTTTATTCTCCTCATTAATGGCTCAAAACTGTTCCAGCCAAAGCCTGAACAAGTCCTGTGGCAATAAATGTGAATGTTTTACAAAGAGAAGAAAGAAATTGCAGAGGCTATGTTTCCGTTGACCGAACTTCTGAGCACTTTTCTTTGGCAAAGTCCTCAACCAAACTCGAATAAATTAGACGCAGTGCCGATAGAAGTAAAAGAAGTAATCTGTGAAGAATATCCCAGCAAAATAAGGATCCGTTGAACAGTCCGCTAAATCCTGTCAGAACAGAAGAAAAAAGGAATGATTAATGTAAGCATTAAAGTAATTGACCGATTGATTGATTGATTTAATGGTCTGTTTCTTCCTCCCTCCCTGGAAAGAAAAAAGCAAAAAAAAAAAAAAAAAAAAAAAAAAAAAAAAAGGAGAGAAAAAAAGAAAAAAAAAAAAAAAAAAAAAAAAAAAAAAAAAA
>NW_022631003.1:11459822-11490163 GCF_010015895.1 Lontra canadensis
CCAAAAAAAAAAAAAAAAAAAAAAAAAAAAAAAAAAAAAAAAAAAAGAGAGAGAGAGAGAAAGAGAGAAGAAAAGGAAAGAAAAAGAAAAGAAAAGTAAGCAAGCTTACCGGCGCAGCTACACGGAAATGGTATGTGCTGTCAAAGAACGGGGCTACAGGGAGGGTCCAAATGTGCTGATAGCCCTAAATAATGAATGAAAGAGATCCATTTCATAACCACATTTACCACTGGAAAGACTATCATCTGAGAAAGCATTTCTTTGACTCCTCTAGGAAAGTTATCTGTGGCAACAGCTTTTGAGAGGAGTCACTGAAACACTCTGCAGGCTCTGAAGGACACAGGAAAACACAGCCGAACCTGGTGATGGGGGTCAGCCAGCAAGGAGAAACGCTGGCGGGCAGCCCATGGCATCCCAATCTTCGTCGGGAGCAGAGGCTCTACCACAATTCTAGACACACTTCTTCGGGAACAGGGATAGAAGGCCCAGGGGCTGGAAAGCATTACCTGTGTCATCTCTTGAGAGACTTCTTGGCGGCTTTGTGTCCTCTTGGTTCCCCTTGTACCATGGAAACATATATTTCCAAGGGTGAACTTGCACTGGAAGACTATCAATGGCTCTGTTGTGCTTCAAGAGACAAAAGAGAGAAAGGGCAAAGGGAAAGCAGTTACCAGCTCCACTGGACTACACCTTGGTAAAAAGAGGTATGAATGGGAACATAACTTGGACACCCACTCAGTTTCAGGTAGGCATTTTAGTACACTAAGCTTGTCAGTGCCGATATGCCCGTTCACATCTCCTTATTACAGAAAGAAACTCAGTCCCACATGATTACTGTGATAGACTTAACGTTCAGGTTCCCCTCCCCCAAATTCATAGGCCTAAATCCCAGTCTCCACTGTGATGTGTTAGGAGGCAGAGCCTATGGGACGTGATCAGGTCTCGAGTGTGGGGCCCTCCTGAGTGGGATTACTGGTCTTCTAAAAGGTCCTCAGAGGGCTCTCTTGTTCCTTTGCCAGGTAGACACAGTGAGAAGATGGCCTTCTGTGAACCCTCCTCAGACACCAAGTCTGCCAGTGCTTCCATATGGGACATCCCAACCTCCACCATTCCACCAGAACGGTGGAAGGCAAATGTTTGTTAAGGCTCCCAGGCTATAGTGTATCTGTTATGTCAGTCTGAACCAATCAAAACCACCCGAGGTAGCCTCTGACAGCTCTAAAACGTAATCTCATGGCTGAAATCACTCCAGCAGCAGCAGTTCTTATCACCACAGATCTTAAAGTCATTTGGGGGGCACCTGGGTGGTTCAGTCAGTTAAGTGTCCAACTCTTGGTTTCGGCTCAGGTCGTGTCTCAGGGTGGTGAGATCAAGCCCCTCATTGGGCTCCACACTCAGCAAGGAGACTGCTTGAGATTCTCCCTCTCCCTCGGCCCCTCACCCTGCTAGAGCTCTCTCTAAATAAATAAATAATACCTTTAAAAATAAATAAACAAATAAATGAATAAATCCATTTTGGAGCTATCCCTTCTCTTTTCACTGGCAGCTGAATTTGCATCTACCTGAAGTTTCCAGGATTTCAGATTCTACAAACCCCTGATCTAAGTACATACTGTTTGCAGCAGCAAGGTAAACAAACAGGAAGGGATGTGGGGCTGAGCCCCGTTAGAATTTACCTACTGTCCTAGCTGTCAGAGTGGAAGTCCTGCCAGAAAGAATGATTCTCCTCTGGAGGTTAGCCCATTAATTACCATCAAGAGGATGAGATCCTTCTGTCTTTGGAAATGATCTTTTTGCACAAGTGGGACAACCTACAATCTCATTTGAGTCTGTGTGTTATTTTTAAATCACCCATATTAGAAAAATGGCTCTTAAACTAAAAAGCCTGATTTAGCATCTCAAGATGGTCTTCTGCCACTTCAGGGGATACACCATGTCGGCTTATTTCCCTCTCTTTCCCTAGGAATGAATGAGGAAAGGCTATTCCAGGCTACTCAGGGAGTGCTAGAAGACAGTACATTTAGCTCTTGCTCTGCATGAAATGTGATGAGTTCTGAGTCACAAAATACTTGCTGCTTGAAACAAACCTAAGGCAAGCAGTTGGGTCGAGTGTCATCAACTCACTGTAGAAGTGAAGTTGATGAGAGAAGGAGTATGAAGCCTGCGTGAAACAGAGGAAGGGATAGAGCAGTGGGAAATGGATGGAGGAGGAAGGAGAGAGCTGGGGAAGCAGCGGGGAGAGCAGAGGACAGAGGAAAGGGAAGGAGAGGGAGAAACGAAAGGGAAGAAGAGAGAAAATGTAGAGGGGGCAGAAAAGGAGAGACTATGGTCAGAGACACAGAATAAAAACCGTCTATCTTCCCAGTGAGGAGCTCACTGCGTAATTTGAGGGAAGTGGGTCAAAGTTTTAAAGTACTGTAATTATTTTAAATATTTGGTGAGAGTAGATTAAATTAGAGCTTTGTGATTTTGAAGAAAAGGTAGTCATAATAAAAGCTACCATTTATGAAGCACCTACTATAAGCCAGGAAGGAGCAATGTTCTTACATCTCTCATTTCATCAGGAAAGTGATGGTTTAAAGGATGGGCTGAGTTTGAAACCCAGCTCCATGGCTTACTAGCTGTGAGTTTTGGGACAAGTGTGTTCAATCTTCTCCAGACCTAAACATTCCCATCTGAAAAATATAACCTAGAAAAGAAAAACCCAGCTCGGACGGTTATTGTGAGGATTATATGACCCACTATTAAAGTGGAGAGTGTCTGGCATATGCTCTGTGCTCAGCAAATGGTAGTTATTAATTTCACTATTTTTTAAAAGATTTTATTTATTTAGGTGCACCTGGGTGGCTCAGTGGATTAAAGCTTCTGCCTTCAGCTCAGGTCATGATCTCAGGGTCTTGGGATCAACACCACATCAGGCTCTCTGCTCAGCAGGGAGCATGCCCACCCCCCGCCCACCTGACTCTCTGCCTACTTGTGATCTCTGTCTGTCAAATAAATAAATAAAATCTTTTAAAAAAAAAAAGATTTTTTAAAATTTATTTGACAGAGACAAATTTTAAAAAGCACAAGTAGAGCGGCTGGTAGAGGGAGAGGGATTATGACTGGAGCCAAAGGCTGCTTAACTGACTGAGCCACCCAGGTGCCCCTAATTTCACTATTATTAACAGTGATTCCCAAAACAGCTCTATGTCTTATAGTATTATCTCAAACTGATTTTATAGATAAAAACAGCTCAGAGAGGTAAGTGGTTTCTCCAAGAGGTTATAGAATTAGTAAGTGGCAGAGAAAAAATTTGAACCCTGGTCTGCCCAACTCCAAACTCTGACTCCTTGAACCCCTCTGGGGAGGGAGTGGGGTCTGCATTAGCATTGCTACCAGGAGCTCCCCACCCAGGTGGTGTGCTATTCCTCTTGCTCCCACCCCAATTCAAAGGGGCACAGGGGTAGTCTGCAGCTTGTAAACATCAAATCCAAGATCACTCCCATTTTACAGTTGTGAGTGTGAAGCCTAGAGTCTTTCCATTCCACTGAGGGAAGCTGGAACACCCCCACCTTCATTTTTTTTCTTTTAAGATTTTATTTATTTATTTGTTAAAGAGAGAGCACGAGCACAGGCAGACAGAGAGGAGGGCAGAGGCAGAGGGAGAAGCAGGCTCCCCGCCGACCAAGGAGCCCGATGTGGGACTGGATCCCAGGACACTGGGATCATGACCCGAGCCGGAGGCAGCTGCTTAACTAACTGAGCCACCCAGGTGTCCCCCCCACCTTCATTTTGAAGACTTCTCCCTCAAGCTGGCCCACCTCTCCACCCAACCAGTGTCAGTGGACACAGACTGATAATGTCCCACCCTCTAACTTACTGATCAAATTGTGAAGGAAGTTCAGACTTGCTATTCAAATAGTGACAGAAGCAGAATTGTTCTCTACAGTTACTCACTTACTTGATTTCCAGAGAGAATTTGACATTGGTAGGTGTGTGCTTATTAACAGGAATATTGTAATTGTAATTTCCAGCGCTAATTATGAAAAAAAAATAAAATAAAACCACAAATCAGAATTCACAGGAAAGTCTTCAAAAGGCTTTTGTTACTCATTATATACGACATAAGTGGTGAAATAGTCTATACCAGACCCAAAAAATCAAAGTTAGCATGGTAGAGCTTTATGTTTTTCAGAGACGTACTTGCCAAATTTCAAAAGTGATCTCTTTCAGGTCTTCATATACAAACCATACCACAAAGATTGATGGTTTGTTGGAACACACAGATGAAGTGATGGAAAGCCAAATCCCAGGCTAAATACGTATAATCGAGTGCACAGGAAACGACTCTGGTCCCCGTTAAGGAGACACAGATTTCAAGAAACAAATGAGGCAAAGGCCTCAAACCAACCATCCCTCTGGAAAGGAGGACTGAAAATAATGAATACCAGCTTCCCTACTCTGAATCACTCCCTTTTAGGCAATATGAGTAGGAAATACCACGCACTTTCAGAACCTGAATCCACTAACATTACAATAGTCCTAATTGCAGTTCTGTGACTGAGAAAACTATGACATCCACAGACACTCCTGCCCTGCAGCCCCTGGAAGGGAACTACTTGGGGCAAACGGGGGCTTCCTGGGATTCCTCCTATAATAAAAACTCTAGCAGAAAAGCATAGCATATCCAACACAAATTCTTATAATCTGCAAGGCCATACCTTATATGGAAAGACAACTTAAAACCAGATGCATTGGAAGAAGAGCTCATCATTTTAGACTCTCTTTAATCAATCCTAAAGTAAGTTGTTAAAAATGAGAACGTAGAAATAAAAGGAATTGATCTGAATTGGGATCAGGAGAGCCTGGTTCTATGGGGGAAGAAGCAGAGATAAATGGAATTCACTTCCTACCATGTGGCCCCGACATCTGCCCACTTCGCAGCCACCCAACTCAGTAGCCTCACCTCCCAGAGGAGAAACGGACAATCGGGGGGATAAACACCTTGTCAAAGATCTGGAATTTGAAACCCAGTCATCCCACACTTCTGCATTATGTCACCCTAGCACAATAATTAATGTCTGTCTCTGACTTCTTTAAGCTCACTGAAGCTCAGGTTCCTTAATGGCAGAATGGGATCAACTAACCAACCTCAGAGGGATCTGGGGAAGAATTCCACATCATAATGAATGTCAAAGCCATAAACAAGTCATAAAGCACCATACAGTTTATTTTTAAAGCTCAGGGTCATCAACTTGAAGTCTAAGTTACATCAGGTTAAAAAGAAATCAGGCTGAGAATCCCAAGGATTTGTGACACCAGTTCAAAGTACAGGGTCTTGTCTTTCACCTAGCAATCACCCCGTAAAAATTTATCAGAGAAAGAAAAATAAGTCCCCATTCTTAACGCCTTCAACTTGCCTATCAGGCTACCTTGAAGCTACTTGTGGTCTGTGCTTAGACTCTAAATGCATCATTACCTGACCACACACAATAGACACGGAGGTCAATGAGAACTTTTGTAATATCTGGATTTTTTTTTTCACTCCTAACTGAAAAAGCCAAGATAAGCTTTATTATTTAGCAATTAAAATAATGATATTCCTTGTTATTAAAATGTATAAACATCAGCTCATTCAGTACTTGGAGCCATGAGTAACAATGTCTTTCCTGTCGATACAATTAACTGGCAGCTCTGTAGAGCCTACTGTATGTGTCCTCAGAGAGTCGGCCACAGAGCTGCCCCCTAAGCTTTTTGCTTTGGACTCACCCATTAATATGGGAGGGTGGAATCATTGGAGCCATGGTTTATTGACATTTGCTAATAGCAACCATTTTTATGATGCCCTCATCTACCATGTAACAAATGTGTTTTCACTTAAGGAGCAACGTAAGCACACATTGATTTTTACCATGTAGTTTGAGCTTTCATTCCAGCCTCAGAAACCCAGAGCCCTGAGTAAGTTCCAGAAACAATCGGGGTAGAATGGGGAGGCTTACCCACCTGCACTGGAGGCCTCGGCCACAATACCGATGATCTATTACTTGCTGGATTTCCATGATCTGAATAGAACTGATGGTTGTATCAATCCCTGTATTGAGAAGAAACAGAGAAAGTAAACTCTTCTGCAGAGGAAAACTATCCTGCTTCTGCAATGTCTCCAAATTACCCAAAGTGAAAGAAGAGTTTCCTAGATAAAATGGGTTCCATTTGCATTCAAATGGAAAAAGAAGGGGAGGGAAAGGGAAGGGGAGGTCTTTTTGTTGTTGTTATAGTAAATTTTAAGAAAACTCATAAAAACCCACGTTCTAATAGGTAGCCCCATAACATCCAAAAGAATTTCTGGACCCTGGAAATCCAACTAAATTGACATTTATTGAAAATGGAGGGTGCAGTGTGAAATACAATCTGGCCAAGAAAGAAAGCTTAAAAAAAAAAAAAAACTTAGAAAACAAATGAAAAGTACAGTCAGAATTGAAGAAGAATGTAGGAGGTTCAAATAAATTATCAAAATCCATGGAGATAACCTCCTCTACTCTAGTGTGAACGACCATCTCTAAGCCTCCTTAATGGTTAGATGCATTGATTATAAAAACCTAACCCTAATCCCCATGAGCGTTGGCTGCAGGGTGCAGCCTTTGTGTCCCCACCCCACCCCCCACCCCCCCCCTCCCCCACCCCCCCACCCCCGCCAGCCCCACTCCTGTAATGCTTTCACTGCCTGTTGCCACTCCCAGGGCCTCTACCCTGAAGCCAAAGGAAAGTCGCTTGGATGTAAACTTACAGTCACTCCCCCAGTCAGGGCTGGTTAGTGCATCTCTTGCCAGGAATGACAAGCTTCTGTCTTCTGAAGAGGAAAAAAAGTCTGTCAAACTTTAAGGCTTGGCCAGGATGAGAGGAAACCCAGTATGTGTGTCCCTTCTGTCAGTTGAATGTTTCTCCATCCGTTCTCACTCCTGCCTTTCCACCCATCCAATGCCTACCTCATTTCTTATGGATCTAATATGTCCTCATCTTCCCCAAGAAGCCATCTGTTTTGGGCTGAACTGTGTTCCCCAAACTCTTGTGTTGAAGCCCCAACCTCTCAGAACATGCCTCTGTTTGGAGATAGGGCCTCTCAAGAGGCAATCAAGTTAGAACAAAGCCGTTATGCTGGGCTCTAATCCAATCTGGCTGGTATGCCCCCTGTAAGAAGAGATTAGGACACTCAAGACACCAGGGACAGGCAGAGAGGAAACCCTGCAAGGACACACAGCAAAGGTGGCCATCTGTGAGTCCAGGAGGGAGGTCTCAGAAGAAACCAGACCTGTTAACACTCTGATTTTGGACTTCTGGTCCAACTGTGAGAACTGTGAGAAAATAAATTCTGTAGTTGAAGTTGCCCAGTCTGTGGTCCTTTGTGATAGCGGCCACAGCAGGTCGGATCACTGTGGCTCACGGCCCCTCCGCTCTGACGTCACTCCCTTACTACAGAACCACCCATGTGGTGATCAGTTAGTAGTCTGTTATCACATCAAAAGTATGTCATCACTGTTTTATTACTTGTATGTATTTTTGCCCTTTCTTGAACCCCAGAATAGGGAACCTCTATTAAAATTCTCTGATTTCTCTGTAACTCCTAGTATAATGTGATCCACACAGGAAAAAAAGAGAGCTTAAAGCCCCAGGTGGGGACCATGGTGCCAGAGCAGCAGATCAGTGGTGTGGGGGTCTTGGAGCTGGCTTGTGGGGAAGGAAGGAAGTGGGGGAGTGGTTTTGCCCCGTCACAGCTGAAAAGGCATTTTACAAGCAGTTTGGGAAAGGTAACTATTCAGAGGATTGTTGTGAAGGCTTTGGGGGAAAATATCTTAAAGTGAATGGTGAAAGCAATTATTCAGTGGGTTACTAAACAAGTCTTTAAATAGAATTTTGAAGGTTTTGCAGTCTTTTTTTTTTTAATTTTCTGATTTTTTTTTCTCAAGGCTATGTACTGTTCATTGTATTCCTTTCTTTGCATTAAATAATGTTTATATTTTTCAACATAGTTTGGGGTAAAACACAAAGACAGTACCCTCATTTAACAAGAGACAGAAGTTAATACAAGGTGTGTTGCTTTCATAAGAAAGAGACGCGAGATCTAAAACACGTTTCTATTCATGTTTCTGTGTGGAATTTCAGGATGGAAAGCAAATGCTAGAGCACACATTATTTGGGTGCCATCACTCCTAAGTAAATCTGCCATGGTTAGGACTTCCTACACTAAGCACACAGGCTTGTTTACCTGTCCACAAAAATGACTGTGAGCTTCTAGAAGCCTGCACTCACCTTATGCACCTGCCATTGCCCCAGGTAAGGCAATCCTGGGCTCTCTGCAGGTGCTCAGCAAAGTGGGAGGATGGAAGGAAGAGGGGAAGGGAAAGAAGAAGCAGAGTCCATCATATACCCTCTAGAAAAATGTTTCCCCTTACACACTCAAAGGGGAAATTGCCAGCAGATGAGTGCAGAGGGATGCTGGGAATGGACATGGGAACCTGAGCTCCTTCACCCTGTTGGCAAAGGGGAGGGAGAGAGAATTTGAAGGAGAGGCAGGTTTCTGGAGCATCTTGCCTAATATCCTTTTCATTTTTTTTTTTTTTAACATTTTATTTGTTTATTTGACAGAGATCACAAGTAGGCAGAGAGGCAGGCAGGGTTGGGGGGAAAAGCAGGATCCCCACTGAGCAGAGAGCCCGATGCGGGCCTTGATCCCAGGACTCTAGGATCATGACCTGATCATTAAAAAGAAATAGATCTTGGGCACCTGGGTGGCTCAGTGGGTTAAAGCCTCTGCCTTTGGCTCAGGTCATGATCTCAGGGTCCTGGGATTGAGCCCCGCATCAGACTCTCTGCTCAGCTGGGAGCCTGCTTCCCTTCCTCTCTCTCTGCCTGCCTCTCTGCCTACTTGTGATCTCTGTCAAGTAAATAAATTTTAAAATCTTAAAAAAAAAAAAAAGAAATGGATCTTGACACATGAGAATTTTCTAGAAAATTGAATATATATTTCCCTTTGGGTATAAATATATGTGCTGTCCAAAAGGCCTCTAGATTTCTTGGATTCCAGCTATTCCAATCTTTGTCAAGCACATGTCCCCTGCTATGAGTTTTGCTTATGATTGCTTCCATAGAAGGATGTGAATTTATATGGCAACTGAAACATAAAAAGAAGAGGAAACCAGAACTTCTCCATCCTGTCTGTTTCCATCCCTTACCTCTTTTTCTACTTTCCCACTGAATTTGCAGGAACAGGACTCATTATAAATTTTGGCAACAGAATTACAGAGTTTCCTCACTTCCAGAGAAGCATGTTTTTATGTTCCTGGAGACACAGAATCCTGTGATAGGATTTAGTATCTGATGGATAACAGTATTTTTAAAAACAATAATAAAAAGGTAAAGTTAAGGAGAGATAATCTTGCAGAATAGAATTATGAAAATGGCTTTTCAAATGCAGGATTGGAAATAAATTTTAAATCTCCTATAAAACATTTCCAGTTTGTCACTTCTCTGAGGCAAGAGTATTCAATTCTGAAAGGCTGGTTATTAGAAAACCATAAATTCTCCTGTAGTCAAGCAGGGGTGGTTCTCATTTTATAAATGTCTTCCAGTAATATTCACTATAAACTTAATATACACTTCCAGCAGTTTTCATTGTGAAGCTGGAGACAGATTTTGCAATCAGCGGAAAAGATCTCCTAATAAACTAAATTAGAAACTTCTGGAGAAGAAAGATTTAAGATGGTCTCCAACCAAAACATATCCTGTTGTGGTAGAGTGTGTATATAGCATTACTTATAAAATTGTGCTGCATGGCTGAGTTCCAAAACAGCATCTTGGATACCTTTTTCTTTCCTGATTGAACCAGACTCATGCCAAGAAAAAGTCAATGAGCCCAACCAATTGATGACTGTGTCCTTTAACACAGGGAGTCAGTTTCTTTCTGCCATTTGCTCTTCCCGGAGTTCTGGTCTCCAAAACAAAATAAGCATGAATTCCCATGCCTTTTAGTTTCATGAGATTTTTTTTTAAGTCTTCACCAAAATTCTTAACATCTGTAGAATTCCATAGATTTTTCTCCTCATAAGCTCTTTACTTTTTCCTATCTAACTCTGGCTATTTAGGTCTTTATTGTTTCCATAGATTAAAATCTAATCCATCGCACTCAGTTGGCTCCTCAGAGTAGAAACTCAATATTCCAAAATACCCACTCTCCACCTCTTGGTTAGTCTAAACCAAACCTTTTATACGAAGTGGGTGGGTGGGGATAACCTTTCTGAGAGACGTTTTATATAATCAGCTTGGGCCCAAAAGAAGAAAAATGGCTTGAACTCAGCATATCATAAAAATGCTAATTTCCCTTCCCTTATTTTACTAGAGGTCTTACCCCTTAGAAAAGAAGCTCATAAGTGTTTTCTGGGGCTTGGTAAACTGCTAGATATTACTCTTCGTCCTAGAGAGTTATTCTAACATGTTTGTTTGGTTTTTTCCTTAACCATTGAATTTCTTTTCAAAATTTTTATCCTTTAATTTTTTTTTTATTAAAGATTCTATTCATCTGTCAGAGAGAGAGAGAGAGTGAGCACAAGTAGGGGGAACGGCAGGCAGAGGGAGAAGCTGGCTTCCCACTGAGCAGGGAGCCTCATGTAGGACTCGATCCCAGAACCCTGGGATCATGACCTGAGCTGAAGGCAGATGCTCAACCAACTCAGCCGCCCAGGAGTCCTTATTCTTCCATTTTCAGTTAGTTGTCAATGTCTCAGAAACATCTGGTTGAAAGAGTTTGCCTGGCTTTCCCCACTTTCAGATTTAGGAACCCTAGTGTCACATAGTGCCCAGGACAAAGGGGAAGGATGGACCTACAGCAGAAGAGACTTTCTTTATACCACCAGAAACGCCCCACATCAGGGACCTCTTCTAGGCAACCCTGGAGGAGGGGCATGCCAAAGGGGGTTTCTAGAACCACAGAGGGAATACTGTTGGCTTCCTCTGGAGTTGATCCCTGGTACATGTGCACATGGTGCCCAAATAAAGGAGAGATAATGGTAGATGGGCAAGAACCCAGGGCATGGACACAGGGGACTCAGGTTCCTGTGGCAACTGTGCTAGTCACTTACTGCAGAACCTTAAGCAAGGTCCTGGGCCTCCATTTCATCAGCTGGCCAGTGGGTCAGCTGGTATCAATTCGAGGTGTTCCTGACCTGGGGACCTTGGAACCCCAGGTGATTGCACAAAGCGTCAGTGCCGTCTGCACCCTTGAAAAGTAACAACTCTCCCATGGGCTTGTACTATTCTTCAAATGTTGCTGCAGGGTTAACAAAAATAATTTGACTAAAAGCTTAACAGTTTACAGTAACATTCTCCATCTATGTATTTTCTCAGTCAAATAATTATAAAAGAAGAAAGAATTAATAGTAGAGTCTATGGGTTAAAAAGTTAGGTATCACTGGTTTACCGCTCTCACATTCTACAAGACTCTAAATCGCCAAAAGTTTGCAGGTTTCTAGAAGGTGACAGTGAAAAGAACACGTAAATCCTTTCTATCTCTCTCTGGCTGGAAGAGGGAAGAGGAGACTACTCTCCCCATGTACCAGGGAGCCTGGGAGAGCAAGACTTACATTTCAATTTTACCCAGAGAAACTGATGACAGCATCTAGGAGGACAAAGCCAGGCACTGTGGAGCAGCCCTTCTTTCTCTAGGAGTCTCTTTGGAGTCTCCCCTACTTGGGCAATGGAAGACATGCAGGCACCCAGTGTCCCAGAGAGGAGAGCAAAAAGCCTTCATCTGTTTTGATAGGACTGCTCTGCCCGTGAAGAGCTGGTTGCTATGGGAAGGAGTTTGCTCAAGGGTCAAGAACATTTTTGAAAATGAAGATTGGCTCAGTCCATGACCTCTTCCCGCGCAGGACCCATGGTTGCACATCTCTCATAGGTGAGATGGTCTCTTCTGAGGACCGCTCTCAGACAAGGTCACCAAGTATACCAACACGGGCTCCCAAGGTAGGAAAAGGATTGACCAGTCACAAGGGTCCATGTGCTTTCACAAGAGATGAAGGCTTTAAGGGATTTTTTTTTAACAGTACTAGACTTTTCTGTATTTGACACTACTGAGAATATAATGACTGAAACACATTCCTTTCTTCACATGGAAGCTTTATCTTTGCCCTAGAGTGGTGCATCTCATCCCAAGTTCAATCAAAAGTTGCTTTCATGAGAAAAACAGTGCAAGCATGGCCTCCTACAGATATAGGGAAAAACTCTCCACACCTCACCCCTCATTGGAAAAAAATGGAGATAATAGTGCCTATCTTTCAGGCTTGTGGGGATGGAATGGTTTATTCATGTAGATGACTTATGGCAGTGTTTTTGTGTACAGCAATATCTCATTCCATCATGATGGTGATGGCGGTGGCAATGGTGAGGAGGAGGAGGAGGATTTGTAGAAGTTATTCAACTCTAGGATATGCAGTAATATCAAAAGAGAAAAAATCATACCACTGCCTCCAAACTTCAACCAGTGACCACACTGTACATGTCAGTCATTTGGACGGCCCAAAAAATTCTGGTTCATCTTCTTCTAGGCATACGTCAGGTCTGCACTTTATCAACTGTTTTTTATTTTTTTGTTTTTTTTTTAAGATTTTATTTATTTATTTGACAGAGAGATTGAGAGAGAGAGATCACAGAGAGAGAGGCAGGCAGAGAAAGAGGAGGAAGCAGGCTCCCCGCTGAGCAGAGAGCCCGATGCGGGGCTCGATCCCAAGACCCTGGGATCATGACCCAAGCCGAAGGCAGAGGCTTTAACCCACTGAGCCACCCAGGCACCCCTACCAACTGTTTTTCAGATGAGACATGACCAATGTCACTTGCTTTGGCCAATGAAATGTAAGCAGAAGTGACACATGCTACACATAGGTAGGAGCTTTTAAGAGACACGTTCTCTTACCACTGCTACAGAGATTGCAGAAATATGGATTGACGTGGAGTCTCCATTAGTTAGGTTCTAAAGGAGATGATGAGCGAGAACCCTCTTTTGATCCACATTTGACAAAGAGAGAGAGTCAGAAATCAATTTCTACTACATTAAGCCACTGTAACTCAGGAGCTGTTGCTGCCATAGCATCCTGATGGATAAGCCATGCTAATATGTATGTACTGATGTGATTGTCATCATTATTCCATACCATTGCTGTGGATGTGCAAAAGGTTCCCCAAAACAATAATGAATTAGTATCCATTTGGATGTATTACACATGGATTTACAGAGATAATTATACTTTTAGCCCTTAATCAAGTCTCCATAATTTTTTTAACATGAAAAATCTGCTTCTTAAAAAATTCCGTGTGTGTGTATGTGTGTGTGTGTGTGTGTGTGTCCCTAGGAGGAAGAGACAGATATTCGGACAGGGGTTGTGATTTTCACTGACTTGCAGCTTACCCTGAACTCATTAGACTTCCAAAGCCTTTTACATTTTGCCCTGCTTGGTTTGGGCAGAAAGCCCAGATAGGACATCATTTTATAAGTTCTAAGTGAGCCAGAAAATCTACCCAGCCACCCAGGATTACTTTACATGTTCTACTATTACTATCTTTGTTGGCAATGGACAAATGAAATCTTTTCACTTACTCAGCTATAATTTCATCACTGGGCAGGGAACTCAATCTTATAGAGGACTGCAAGTTTCTGTACTTGTGTTTTTAAAGAGACTGCCACGCCAAAGAGAAAAGTAGAACCATTGTCTGGGACCATTAACAGATTAGGAAAGTGAATATTTGCAAAGTAAAACACGTCAGGTTTCAGAGCCCTAGATGCTTCACTTTGAACATTATTTACCTGCCCATGGCCTCTGATGGGTTTCCTCCTCCTGAGACGGCCTTCGCACAGGACCGGAGGGGACTCCTCTCTTTCCCCAGATGGGGCAGCAATAAGTCTCCTGACAGGGCAGGATCTCACAGAAAGTGATTTCTGGTACTCGGAAGGAGGACTGTGTGGTTGCCAGGGATGTATTCGGTGCTGCAAAGCATCAGGCAGAGGGGAGGGAAGCGACAAGGTTAACCTGAAAAGCTGGTTCTTTTGTTGACAAGTCACAGGAAACAGGGGGCCAGGTTTGAGAGTGAGGAATGTGAAAATCTTAAATCTTACCTGAGGGGGAGGCTGTGGGCGGCAGGGCGGGCTCCTGAGAGTTGGTGATATTGCTGGAGGAAGAAAACTAAGTGATTAATGAAGGAGGCCTTCAAGGATCCTTCTCCCCAAAGGAAAACAAGACCAAAACTCTCACCTCAGAGGAAGATTTGGGGCACGTTGGTTTTGATCTTTTAAGCTAAGTATGTAAAGAGAGACTATCGTCAAGGCACTGTTAAAAAAAAAAAAAGAAAAAAATAAGAAGGGAACATTATGTGACAGATTTGAGTTCATCTGTATCTCAAACAACCAGCTGGCCAGAGATACACTCTCACAGGCCACACAGATTGGGGCTGGGGGGGGGGCGGGATACGGCCACGGCTGACAGAAGCACCATGGAAACCAGCACCGTTCTGCTTCTCTGCCCTGGTAAGAGAAAGCCCTCCCCCTCCTAGAGCAAAGAGGCTCTGGGGTGCTCCGTACTGATGGATTTTTCCAAAGAGCAGCCCCCTGGCCCTGGCAAGCTGCCTCAGAAGCGTCTGTCACCAGTGGAAGATTACAAGAGGAAGCTGTAAATCGCTGGAGGCAACCCTCTGCTCCCGGCAGGAAAAAGACAGAGCGGAGTTCACATCCCACTGGTGGAGGGTGTCTGCCCCGTGGCCCCAGAGAGGAAAGGCCACATGGATTTAGTCAGGCATAGATGCCAAACCCTTTGGCTGCTTCTCTGACATCTTCTGTCTGCCTGTCTTCTCAGAGCACAATACACCTTCACACCTGGCTCCTTAGACTCAACTCCTCGTTACACTGTTCCCCTTCAAAGGTGGTGGATTTACTATTATTAAATATACACAAGGAAATATACCACACGTTTGAATTCCACTCATTAAGAAGAAGTTTCCAGAGTGTTCTCAGCAGCAGCAGGTTACTGCCCAGCAGGCACAGCCCTGTCTGGGGAAAGTGGTGTCGAGCCCTAGAGATGCCGGCAGACAGAATCCGTTGTATCACCCTGGCAACTGCTTGCTGTGACCCAGTCTCCCTCACTTTGTTCTCCTAGATCCCCCTCCGTCTCCCTACAACTAATCCTGAAGTGCTCTTTCTAATTTGTCTCTGGCATCTACTTCAATGCCTGACCCAGAGAACTTCCAGAATTATAGAATGAAATGGACATCTGCTCCTTTCTTTGCGGGCGAATTCTGGTTTGACCCTTTTTGCTACCACAGGCAAGAAGCAAATTTAACAAGCCCCATGACCTCCCACTTATAATCTTAGTGGTTCACGATACTGGAATTCATAAGAAAATTCTGATAACGCATGTTTAAAAAGCAGTCTCTGTACATCAGAATTAGACTTCTTAAAGCCATGCTGCTGGGTTTTCACAGGACACTGTATCTCTAGAGAGGTCTGCTGTGTATGTCTGCTAAAGTAGATGCTCATACTGTCCTGAGCTGGGAATCCCAGCAGAGGACAGCTTGCTTAGGAGAGTGAGAAAAAGACTGCGGCTTCCAGTGGGGATTCTGTGTCATGGTGTCTGTCAGCTACCTGGGGTGCTTCACAAGGTGGGCAGTAGCCAGTGAAAAGCTGAAACGCTGAGGGGAGAGAAGGGCACAGAGAGAGACTCACACTACCTTCTGTAACTAGCAGCACCTTGGCACTACCCCTTCCTTTGCCTCTCAGAACGACTGTGCCCCTTGAGACAAAACCCAAAAGGCAGTCCTTTCCCACGCTCATAAAGCATTTTTTGAGAAATAAATACCCCTGTGACCATGCAAATAGACCAAAAACAACAAGGTCCAGAGGACATAGGCAAGATGACCAAGGCCTGGAGCCTGAGGGGCGATCTGGGCAGCAGGAGCCTGCACACCAGAGCCCGGAGTAAGAGCCCTGCTGAGGACAGAAGGCGGTCAAGTCTCCCACTGCTCGCAGCGAATCCTTTGTCCTTACTGCGTTTGCTGGCTTCAGCTGCTGGGTACATTTGGCTGCAGTTTCAATATGTTATATATCTTGGGGTTATCTCAAAGGCCCTTTTGGTGTTG
Source organism: Lontra canadensis (assembly GCF_010015895.1). Lineage (NCBI taxonomy): Eukaryota > Metazoa > Chordata > Mammalia > Carnivora > Mustelidae > Lontra > Lontra canadensis. The sequence continues at coordinate 11,475,972 of NW_022631003.1, forward strand.
GGTCTTCACTGAAGAGTCCAGAAGAATCCTAACAAATAGGAGTGTCCGGGGGAGAACAGATTGTACCTGATTGCCCTCTCTGATTTCCCCCAAGTAGATAGGAAAAAGAACTAGCAATTTCAGACAATTATTTGTAAGACTGGAACATACACACACACACACACACACACACACACAGCGCATAATGAGCTACTAAAAATTATCAGTTGATTGAAAAAAAAAAATCATCCTTCATCTCACATTTAAGTACAGAAAGTCCATGCTTTTTTTCTCCAGAATATGAGCTTAAAAAAGGCCCCTTCAGGGCACCTGGGTGGCTCAGTCAGTTAAGTGTCTGCCTCCCCCTCAGGTCATGATCTCAGGGTCCTGGGATCAAGTCCCACATGGGGTTCCCTGCTCAGCAGAGAGCCTGCTTCTCCCTCTGCCTGCCACGCACCCTGCTTGTCCTCTCTCTGTCTCCCAAGTAAATAAATAAAATCTTTTTAATTTTTTTTAAGGGCTCCCTGTCTTCAAAGTACATAGGTCAGTCCCCAGTTCATAGGTGAGAAAAGGAATATGGGAAGAAAAAAAAAGAGCTTGGCAGAGCATAACACGGAAGTTTTTCTTACCAAAATGCCATCACGGCAATGAGTGTTATAACCAAGGTCTGGAAAACCCAGTTAGGACACAGCTGTTTTTTTCCTGAAAAATAAACCTGTAAAAAAGATTCAGTCAGAAGCTGTGATAAACCAGCAATGCTAATTGCGAGAAGGACCCCTGAAGACTGTCTCCCAGCAGGGAACTTTGCTGCTCCCAGTGAGCTGGCAAGTGTGCTCTCTTCAGCCCACATCTCCCCTCTGTCTGTCCCGGAGAATGAAGTTCTTCCAGAGCCTAGCTCAAGCCTCTCCCTTTCCTCGACATTCCAGCTTACAGTCACCTGTCTTTTCCCTGGCATCCCACAGGACTCGCGTCTGTGCCATTCATTTCGTGCTTATTCTCGAAGTTTTATGGGAGCAGAGGACCCATCAGACAAGATACTGTCAGGACCCAGATGTTCATTTCCTTTACTACAACATCCCTGAAAATCAGAAGGTCTTCAAGATGTGATGGAATAAATCCCAGTGGAAGAATTTCAGGCATCATGACACATCATGGAAAAGACTTTTATGATCCATGATAAAAAGTGCTCTCTAAATCATGCACACTGGTATTCAATTCTGCTGCCTATTTTTAAGGACCGTTCTGAGCCTGTGTCTTACTGATTCTTATACCCACTCAACAAATATTCTTTCAGCACTATTACGTATAACACTATAAGGACTCTAATAATGAGTAAGTTATAGTCTCTAGGAAGCCACTGAGGCAAACCTCTAAGACCGATACATATTGGCATAAAAACTTGCATATGAGGAATGGGCCAAGAACTACAGAGTAGACAGCTGTGTAATTGGTGGTGAATCTGGCTGAAAAGATAGGAGGGGTTTTCTGTCCACTTTAATAAGATGCCCCTGAAATAGGAGCTTCCCTACTAATGCAATAGGGAGTGTTCTCTTTGTTTTTGCCTGCAGAATACAGGCTAGAATTATGCTTTTTGTTGGAAGAGAATGGGAGAATGGTGGTAGTTAAGAAATAGTTTAAAATTGGTCTTTATTTCAATTTCTTGGGCAGGTTATCTGACTAAATAAAATGTTCCTCAATGTTATATTGGGATTCGGGGTGGGGTTAATCATGTAAGTTTTTAGCCTATATGTAAACCTGTAGGGCTCTTATAACTGAGTCACCCATAAGGGTAGCTGGAAGCCATTCTGAAGAGCAAGAAGGGAATAGTTTATACCATTCTTGTATCTCACAGGAACTGTGCAGAGGAGGGTCTGATAATGTGCTGGGCAGAGAAGGGACTCAATGAAATTGTTGAATCAGTTGTAATTAAATAGCATTAGTCTCAGGATAAGAGCTGCCCCTCTAACCTCCTCCCCACAGCTGCTGGGTTGTTTTAAATCTCCATGCGTTTGCTTCATACCCTTTGACCTAGTGTAGGGAAATGACCTAAGACCTGGAGTTAGGCTTGGAGCCAGGTGCTGAACAAGTCATCTAAATGTCCTTGATCCTCATTTCCATCATCAATAAAATAGGAATGATAATACCTGCCAACACTTCAGTTATTGGGTGGGTCCAACCAATCGTGAAATGGTTCTCCAATTCAGGTCTGCATGAGAATTACTTTGGAATTTATTAAAAACCAAAGTGCCCTAGAAAATTCCTTGCAAAGGCCTGAAGGTCTTCCTACCTCATCCCAACCACCAACACACAGCGGGGATCACCCATCTATATCTTGGAGGTAGAGAACGAAAAGAAAGGAAGAGGAACATTAGATTGGATGAGAGCTACACAGGAGACCTCAATCGTCCTCCAGAACAAGTATTACCATTGGCAGCTGTGTGGAAGCTGAGGCGAGGCCCAGCCAGATTTCTTACCATCTGGTAAGGCCCACCAGTTGCTCCCAGCCAGTTCCCAGCACTTTGCTCATTAACATGCCCACCCAACCCAAGAGTAGTAGCACACTCCACCCACACGCAATGTTTCAATGACCTAAGGATCACAGAGGTTCTGAGGAACAGAGGATACCTAGGGGTTGGTGTCATGGAAGGGAAAGTGAACCTATGGGAATTAGCCAAGACCTCCTACAAAGACACCACAGGGGAAGCAAAACATCCCCATTCCTTCTACTTTATCCAGCTCCCTGGAACACTCTGATAACATGCCAAAGTATGAGAACCACTCAAATAGTGGGTTTGAAAATGCTAATAAGAGTGAACGCTTGGGGTGCTTAGGTGGCTCAGTCAGTTAAGCACCTGACTATTGATCTCAGCTCAGGTCTCAGTCTCAAGGTCGTGAGTTCAAACCCTGCATTGGGCTTCACGCTGGACATGGAACCTACTAAATAAAAAAAGAAAGAAAGAAAGAAAGAAAGAAAGAAAGAAAGAAAGAAAGAAAGAAAGAAAGAAAGAGGAAAGGAGTGAAGGCTTATACAGCACTTATTATGTGCCATATTCTCTTCTGAGTGCTTTATATATAAAAATTTATTTAGCCCTCATGATAATTCTTTTTTTTTTTTTTTTTTTTTTAGAATCTCTAGCAATAAGAAAGTTTAATTCCAGCCCAAGTTAGGACGGCTGTGTAGCCCTCATGATAATTCTTAACAACACTATGAGCAGAGTGCCTGGGTGGCTCAGTGGATTAAAGCCTCTGCCTTCGGCTCAGGTCATGATCTCAGGGTCCTGGGATCGAGCCCTGTATCGGGATCTCTGCTCAGCAGGGAGCCTGCTTCCCCCTCTCTCTCTCTGCCAGCCTCTATGCCTACTTGTGATCTCTCTGTCAAATAAATAAACAAAATCTTAAAAACAACAACAACAAACCTATGAGCCAGGTGCCCCAATTTATGGAGAAGGGGAGAAAATGAAGGTTCAGTTCCTCAAGCAAGATCACACTTCTAGTAAGTCACAGAGCCAGGATTTAAACCAAAAGACATTTGGCTCCAGAATCTGTGCTCCTAACCACTGGGCTAGGCTGCCTCAAATTTTCTGTCCGTAAAGCAAGAGAACACTCTACAACTTAGATATTATTGTTATCATTCGGAAGGTTTTCACGGCATACCAAGTGAACTCCTTAATAGGTGGTCCAGGATATCTGAGCCCTCCCTATATTTTCAGGCTTGTCTTCCACTCTCCTCCGTAACCAGCTCTCACCTAATCCTTCAGTGAAGCCAGTGCCAGCCCCTAGACCTTGGCTTATACCATTCCCTCTGGAACCTTTCCTCTACCCAGCCAGAGCTTTCTCCTCTTGGAAGGCCCCGTCCCCATATGCTCCTGCAGCACTCCGAGCCTTTGCAATATTCCCCACATCCATATAAAACTGTTCTTTGTATTTTCCTCTGATCTTCCCTGGCTACCTAGAAATGCCTTAGAAGGGGTCATGTGTTAGTCACCTTTGCCTCCCACAAACTTACGACAGGGACTGCAAGAGGTCTCTGAGTTGAATGACTCCTTTAATACCTACATAAATCCTCTACTGGTTTACAACCCAATCCCCTCCCCCACTACAACATATCCAAGACACTGAACCACTTAATGTTTTTAAACTTCAGGGAGATTATCAGACTGGGCTTTCCGTATTTCTTCTTTTTTTTTAAGATTTCATTTATTTATTTGACAGACAGAGATCACAAGCAGGCAGAGAGGCAGGCCGAGGGAGAGAGGAGAAGCAGGCTCCCCGCCGAGCAGAGAGCCCGATGCGGGACTCGATCCCAGGACCCTGAGATCACGACCTGAGCCGACTGCAGAAACCCACTGAGCCACCCAGGCACCCCTCTGTATTTCTTGAGTACCTACTATATACCAGTCCTTGGGGATGCAGAATGAGGAAGACACACATAGGGCCTGTTCTCATAAATGACACATTCTAGTTAATATTCTGAGATAACTGCAAAATAAAGAGATTCCCTGGGTGCAAAGTGAGAGCTAGAGGTTGCATGTGACCCAACGTCATCGATCGGGGCCTCCAGGGATGTAAGTACCTCTCCCTCCATCCCACTGCAAACTGTTAGTGCACAGGACACCTTTCTTACACAATATTTTTAATAGTCTGTGTTTATCGAGCAAACTGCTCTGTGCTGGGCACTATGGCTAAGGGCTTCCCCTTATTTAATCCCATGACTAATGTTTGCAAGGTAGATATTATTATTATCTTTATTTCTCAATGCAATTAAGTAACTTGGCCAAGGACACTTCTACATACATATTTATCCATGTGTTTATGTTTTTTGGTATACCAAGTAGCTTGTCAGCAACAGAACATTTTAGCAGTTTTTAGTAGAATATTAAACTCTTCCTGAATCCTTTTAGAATAGGTCAGTGCGGTATAACATGAGTAGAGATAAAAGGGGCCAATGGCCCACACACACCAGGTCAGCTCTTAACAGGATATAGAGGAAGGTCATGACTCTGCTCCTGGGAGGGGCCAGCTGCGTAGCACAGGTGGGTTAGAGGGAGCAAGCGGAGTCTCCCAGCTCTCTGTGAACTGCAGCTAGGACAGGAATACTGCAGCTTCTCCCCCACTCACACTTCTCTGCTCTGGAGAGGGCATAGTTCAAATTATTACATGATTAACCTCCAGCTTTTACTGTACACTTACTGTCAATGTTAACCTGTTTGAGAAAAGTTCTCTTTATTCATTAATAAAACCATAATACTTTACTCTTACAAGAAAGTGAACACCTATTTTACCCATTTGCACGAACAGTACTAAATATTAAAGGGAAAAGAGGGATTTGGGGAAGTAATGGAAGCCTCTCAGGGACTTCTGAAGCCATAGATAAGGAATTAGGTCAAGTTAAGGCATTCACACAGAACTTGCAGCCAAGGGCCAAGTGTATATGGAGGCTGATGAATTTCACTTGGGGGGGTGGGGTGGACAGTATAAACAAAAGCTGGCAGAATAGTATTTCTGAAATGAGCATGTTCTGCACTCCTTTCTCTAAATATCTTTTTGAAAAAACACTTAGTATCTATTAAAGGGGTAGTACAAGGGTGTCTGCCTTCAGCCCAGGTCATGATCTCAGGGTCCTGGGATTGAGCCCTGCCCAACCCCTCTCTATGCACTGCTCATGCTCTGTCTCTCTTTCTCTCAAATAAATAAAATCTAAAAAAAAAAAACCTAAAGTGCATAAGGATGCAAAGTAGGGTGTCTATCAGCAAATAAATGAAGAAAAGCATTTTTGATCAATTTCTCTAAAGACTTTAGGGGGATATAGAAAAAACATCATCATTATTCATTACATATTTAAGTCTATTTACCTTGTTGGTTTTTTTGGGAATGGCCCTTCTTGGAGAAGACGCACTAAGAGCTCTGCTAAATTTGCTTTAAAAAAAGAGAGAGAGAGAATGTTAATTACTATTCAAATGCCTCTCTGGGAGTTATAAGACAAAAGCCCAGGCTGCCACTAACACAGCAGTATGACTTTTTTTTTTTTTTTTTTTTGGTAATACAGTGCTAATTTTAAAAAGGAAAAGTCAAGGCAATTGAGAATTTCTTTTGTGAAAAAGAACCTTAGTAAGCATAATTGAATGCATTAAACCTTATATTTCTTTTTTCTCATAATTAGACCCCAGGGAATGTGCATTTACCTCCTTAAGTAATGAGGAAAAAGAAAAAAAAAACTAGAAGTTTTTTCCCTGAGAACTAAACATGATTTTCTAAATTTAGAAAAGTCCCCTTCTCCTCCTTAAAGGAGAAGTCTTCCCTTTGCTAAAATGTAACATTTCATATAACACTTTGCTCTTAAACAGCTACTTCATGTTTTGTTTTTCTTTTTAAAGCAGCAACAGAAAAAATAAGAAAATTACCACATAAGGCAATTGTGTTCCAAAACATTTTTAAAAGGGGGGAGGGGTGGTGCCTGGGTGGCTCAGTCAGTTAAGCTGCTGCCTTCAGCTCAGGTCATGATCCCAGAGTCCTGGGAGAGAGTCCCTCATGGGGCTGCCTGCTCAGCAGGGAGCCTGCTTCTCTCTCTCCCTCTGCCCGCTGCTCTGCCTACTTGTGCTCTCTCTCCCTCTGTCAAATAATGAAAAAAATCTTAAAAAGAAAGAGAGGAGGGATGGCAGCATCAGAGAGTGATGGTTGCTGCTGGATCAGAAAGACCATTTCACTGGACTAGTTACGGAGAGGCCCCATTCTCTCCTTCCTTCCAACTCCTGTGCCTGTGGTACTTGGGGATGTACCTGATGGAGCTTGCTTCGCTGGCTGAGGACTTGCAACTACTGAGCCGCTTGAGCCGGGCCAGCTTTCTGTTCCATATTTCTAACTCCTCTATCCTTTCTTCAAGGTTGTGGGTTAGTTTGCAGAGCTGCTTCACTGCACCGACATTTTCCATAAAGATCTGGTCCTAGAAATGAAAACAGAGGGTGTAAATTTACAGAGGGTGTAAATCCGCAGCGTGAGACCACCAGGGAACTGGCCACAGTCCATTCGAAGACAGGTGAAACATACCACTGAACATGATTATACACACACAAACCTCAAATTCACTCAAGATAAAACCGGAGAGGGCTGCAACTTAAAATGATCTTGCTAAACTGCTGGCTGTGTAGTAAAGCTGCTTATGTTCAATTTGCAATAAAATAGAAATATGTCCTTGTGATCCAAAAAGAGAATGGAGCTGAAGGACATTGTCAAGTTTGGAATCGGAAGATTTATTTCGTACGGCCATTATACTATATTTAAAACTCAGAGAAAGTCAGAACAGGCTTTGGAATGTTGATTTGTGTGTGCATCACTAAATCCTCATAAGAAACGATTCTAGTTCTTTCTGGTAACATGTGTATCGAATTGCTCGGGTGAAGGAGAAAGGCATGAAGACCTGGGCTTTTCTCTGAGTTCTGCCACTTACTAGATGTGAGACCCCACACTGAGCAGAACCAGCTTTCTGAGCTTCATTATCTTCATCCATGAACAAGAAAATAATTCTTGACGTGTTAATTTCTGCTTTAACATCCCATGAGCGACCATGTACAATTTCTATTTTAGCCTAACTCCCAAACAAAATGGAAAACAACAACACTTAATTATATCTGCTCAGAGAAGGCCACCAACACACCAGAAAGAGCAAGAAAGGGAAACCAACCACAGCCAGAGTGTGCCAGCCATCGCTTCTTCCACCCACACACTTCAGTTGTCATGGAAACATGTGTGTCTCTCTCAGCCATAACAAAAAACACTGGAAGGCTCTCATCAACTCGCATCCTGATCCTGTGACCTTCCCTCCTCTCCCCCTTTCTGTTTACAAGTTCTGAATGCCACAGAATTCTTTGGGGCTCATAGAGGCTGGTCCACTGTTGTAAAATCATGAGCTCAAGGCCAAAAGAAAAAGATCATTTTGTAGTTGGAGGATCAAAGTCGGGGCTGTGTGTCTTTGAGATTCTTGTGATGCACACTGAAGCTTTAAGGGTTTCACACACTGTATAGCAACCACTCAGAAAGGACTCAGAAGCTGAACAATACAAACTTAAGTCTTAATTTATGGAGTTTAAAGACCTGCACACTGGTATAAAACACACCAGTAAAGCTAAATACACAGTCAATTTCAGGACATTCTGCTACTCTAATATGACGCTTTATAAATCACTTAACTCAATTAGAAAAGTTAAAGGACAGAAGTACTAAAAATAACTATAACTGCAATAATTGGTTAATATTACACACATACAGAGAGGTGTATTATGACATCAAAAACATAAAACATGGAGATGTAAGTAAGAGGGTAGAGTTTTTGTATATGATCAAAATTCAGTTGTTATCAGCCTAAAATAAGCAATAAGATATTTTACATAAGCTTCATGTAACCACAAAACAAAAACCTACAGAAGATAAAAAGAAGGGAGTCAGAGCATACCTCTACAGAAAATCAGTTCACAAAGGAACATAGCAAAAGAGGAAGAAAGGAATAAGGGAAGAGCCAAAAAACAATAAGATGGCATTAAAAAGTCCTCACCAATTAATAATTACTTTAAATATAAATGGATTAAGTTCTCCAATAAAAAATCATAGAGGGGGAGAGAGTCAAGATGGCGGAGAAGTAGCAGCTGAGACTACTTCAGGTAGCGGGAGATCAGCTAGATAGCTTATCTAAAGATTGCAAACACCTACAATACAACGGGAGATCGAAGAGAAGAAGAACAGCAATTCTAGAAACAGAAAATCAACCACTTTCTGAAAGGTAGGACTGGTGGAGAAGTGAAGCCAAAGCAACGGGAAGATAGACCGCGGGGGGAGGGGCCAGCTCCCGGCAAGCGACGGAGCAACGGAGCACAAAATCAGGACTTTTAAAAGTCTGTTCCGCTGAGGGACATGGCTCCAGAGGCTTAACCGGGGTGAAGCCCACGCGGGGTCAGCGTGGCCTTAGGTCCCGCAGGGTCACAGAAGGATCGGGGGTGTCTGAGTGTCGCAGAGCTTACAGGTGTTAGAACGGGGAAGCCGGCTACAGAGACAGAGCCGAGGAGTGAGCTCTAAGCTCGGGGTTACCTTGAACCGGTCGCAGGCTCGGTCAGCTCGGAGCGCGGCCAGAGGCCAGGGTGACGGGAGTAATTGGGCGCTGTTCTCTGAGGGCGCACTGAGGAGTGGGGCCCCAGGCTCTCGGCTCCTCCAGGCCGGAGACTGGGAGGCCGCCATCTTCATTCCCATCCTCCAGAACTCTACGGATAGCGCTTAGGGAACGAAAGCTCCCGAAAGCAAACCCGAGCGGATTACTCAGCCCGGCCCCTGGTAAGGGCGGTGCAACTCTGCCTGGGGCAAAGACACTTGAGAATCACTACAACAGGCCCCTCCCCCAGAAGATCAACAAGAAACCCAGCCAGGACCAAGTTCACTTACGAGGAGTGCAGTTTCAATACCAAGGAGAGCGGCGGAATCCCAGAGGAGGAGAAAGCAAAGCACGGAGCTCATGGCTTTCTCCCCATGATTCTTTAGCCTTGCAGTTAATTTAATTTTTTTTTCTTTTTCAATTTTTTTCTCTTCTTCTGCTAAATTTTTTTAACTTTTACCCTTTTCTCTTTTAACATTTTTTAACTAGTTTATCTAATATATATATATATATTTTTTTCCTTTTTATATTTTTTCCTTATTGGTTTTCTTTTTTTGTTGTTTCTTTTTTTTTTTTTTTTCTTTCTGAACCTTTTTATCCCCTTTCTCCCCCCTCACAATTTGGGATCTCTTCTGATTTGGCTAAAGCATATTTTCCTGGGGTTGTTGCCATCCTTTTAGTATTTTACTTGCTCCATCATATACTCTTATCTGGACAAAATGATGGAAAAATTCACCACAAAAAAAAGAACAAGAGGCAGTACCGAAGGCTAGGGACCTAATCAATATGGACATTGGTAATATGTCAGATCTAGAGTTCAGAATGACGATTCTCAAGGTTCTAGCCAGGCTCGAAAAAGGCATGGAAGATATTAGAGAAACCCTCTTGGGAGATATAAAAGCCCTTTCTGGAGAAATAAAAGAACTAAAATCTAACCAAGTTGAAATTAAAAAAGACTATTAATGAGGTGCAATCAAAAATGGAGGCTCTCACTGCTAGGATAAATGAGGCAGAAGAAAGAATTAGCGATATAGAAGACCAAATGACAGAGAATAAAGAAGCTGAGCAAAAGAGGGACAAACAGCTACTGGACCACGAGGGGAGAATTCGAGAGATAAGTGACACCATAAGACGAAACAACATTAGAATAATTGGGATTCCAGAAAAAGAAGAAAGAGAGAGGGGAGCAGAAGGTATATTGGAGAGAATTATTGGAGAGAATTTCCCCAATATGGCAAAGGGAACAAGCATCAAAATCCAGGAGGTTCAGAGAACCCACCTCAAAATCAATAAGAATAGGTCCACACCCCGTCACCTAATAGTCAAATTTACAAGTCTTAGTGACAAAGAGAAAATCCTGAGAGCAGCCCGGGAAAAGAAGTCTGTAACATACAATGGTAAAAATATTAGATTGGCAGCAGACTTATCCACAGAGACCTGGCAGGCCAGAAAGAGCTGGCACGATATATTCAGAGCACTAAACGAGAAAAACATGCAGCCAAGAATACTGTATCCAGCTAGGCTATCATTGAAAATAGAAGGAGAGATTAAAAGCTTCCAGGACAAACAAAAACTGAAAGAATTTGCAAACACCAAACCAGCTCTACAGGAAATATTGAAAGGGGTCCTCTAAGCAAAGAGAGACCCTAAAAGTAGTAGATCAGAAAGGAACAGAGACAATATATAATAACAGTCACCTTACAGGCAATACAATAGCACTAAATTCATATCTCTCAATAGTTACCCTGAATGTTAATGGACTAAATGCCCCAATCAAGACACAGGGTATCAGAATGGATAAAAAAACCAAAACCCATCTATATGTTGCCTACAAGAAACTCATCTTAAACCCGAAGACACCTCCAGATTTAAAGTGAGGGGGTGGAAAAGAATTTACCATGCTAATGGACATCAGAAGAAAGCAGGAGTGGCAATCCTTATATCAGATCAATTAGATTTTAAGCCAAAGACTATAATAAGAGATGAGGAAGGACACTATATCATACTCAAAGGATCTGTCCAACAAGAAGATCTAACAATTTTAAATATCTATGCCCCTAACGTGGGAGCAGCCAACTATATAAACCAATTAATAACAAAATCAAAGAAACACATCGACAATAATACAATAATAGTAGGGGACTTTAACACTCCCCTCACGGAAATGGACAGATCATCCAAGCAAAAGATCAACAAGGAAACAAAGGCCTTAAATGACACACTGGACCAGATGGACATCACAGATATATTCAGAACATTTCATCCCAAAGCAACAGAATACACATTCTTCTCTAGTGCACATGGAACATTCTCCAGAATAGATCACATCCTCAGTCCTAAATCAGGTCTCAACCGGTATCAAAAGATTGGGATCATTCCCTGCATATTTTCAGACCACAATGCTCTGAAGCTAGAACTCAATCACAAGAGGAAATTTGGAAAGAACCCAAATACATGGCGACTAAACAGCATCCTTCTAAAGAATGAATGGGTCAACGAGGAAATTAAAGAAGAATTGAAAAAATTCATGGAAACAAATGGTAATGAAAACACAACGGTTCAAAACCTGTGGGACACAACAAAGGCAGTCCTGAGAGGAAAATATATAGCGGTACAAGCCTTTCTCAAGAAACAAGAAAGGTCTCAGGTACACAACCTAACCCTACACCTAAAGGAGCTGGAGAAAGAACAAGAAAGAAACCCTAAACCCAGCAGGAGAAGAGAAATCATAAAGATCAGAGCAGAAATCAATGAAATAGAAACCAAAAAAACAATAGAACAAATCAACAAAACTAGGAGCTGGTTCTTTGAAAGAATTAATAAGATTGATAAACCCCTGGCCAGACTTATCAAAAAGAAAAGAGAAAGGACCCAAATAATTAAAATCATGAATGAAAGAGGAGAGATCACAACTAACACCAAAGAAATACAGACAATTATAAGAACATACTATGAGCAATTCTACGCCAACATTTGACAATCTGGAAGAAATGGATGCATTCCTAGAGACATATAAACTACCACAACTGAACCAGGAAGAAATAGAAAGCCTGAAGAGACCCATAACCAGTAAGGAGATTGAAACAGTCATCAAAAATCTCCAAACAAACAAAAGCCCAGGGCCAGACAGCTTCCCGGGGGAATTCTACCAAACATTTAAAGAAGAACTAATTCCTATTCTCCTGAGACTGTTCCAAAAAATAGAAATGGAAGGAAAACTTCCAAACTCATTTTATGAGGCCAGCATCACCTTGATCCCAAAACCAGACAAGGATCCCATCAAAGAAGAGAACTACAGACCAATATCCTTGATGAACACAGATGCAAAAATTCTCACCAAAATACTAGCCAATAGGATTCAACAGTACATTAAAAGGATTATTCACCACGACCAAGTGGGATTTATTCCAGGACTGCAAGGTTGGTTCAACATCCGCAAATCAATCAATGTGATACAACACATTAATAAAAGAAAGAACAAGAACCATATGATACTCTCAATAGATGCTGAAAAAGCATTTGACAAAGTACAGCATTCCTTCCTGATCAAAACTCTTCAAAGTGTAGGGATAGAGGGCACATACCTCAATATTATCAAAGCCATCTATGAAAAACCCACCGCAAATATCATTCTCAATGGAGAAAAACTGAAAGCTTTTCCGCTAAGGTCAGGAACACGGCAGGGATGTCCGTTATCACCACTGCTATTCAACATAGTACTAGAAGTCCTAGCCTCAGCAATCAGACAACAAAAGGAAATTAAAGGCATCCAAATCGGCAAAGGAGAAGTCAAACTATCACTCTTCGCAGATGATATGATACTATATGTGGAAAACCCAAAAGACTCCACTCCAAAACTGCTAGAACTTGTACAGGAATTCAGTAAAGTGTCAGGATATAAAATCAATGCACAGAAATCAGTTGCATTTCTCTACACCAACAAGAAGACAGAAGAAAGAGAAATTAAAGAGTCCATCCCGTTTACAATGGCACCCAAAACTATAAGATACCTAGGAATAAACCTATCCAAAGAGACTAAGAATCTATATACAGAAAACTATAAAATACTCATGAAAGAAATTGAGGAAGACACAAAGAAATGGAAAAATGTTCCATGCTCCTGGATTGGAAGAATAAATATTGTGAAAATGTCTATGCTACCTAAAGCAATCTACACATCTAATGCAATTCCTATCAAAATACCATCCATTTTTTTCAAAGAAATGGAACAAATAATCCTAAAATTTATATGGAACAAGAAAAGACCTCGAATAGCCAAAGGAATATTGAAAAAGAAAGCCAAGGTTGGTGGCATCACAATTCCGGACTTCAAGCTCTATTACAAAGCTGTCATCATCAAGACAGCATGGTACTGGCACAAAAACAGACACATAGATCAATGGAACAGAATAGAGAGCCCAGAAATAGACCCTCAACTCTATGGTCAACTAATCTTCGACAAAGCAGGAAAGAATGTCCAATGGGAAAAAGACAGCCTCTTCAATAAATGGTGTTGGGAAAATTGGACAGCCACATGCAGAAAAATGAAATTGGACCATTTCCTTACACCACACACGAAAATAGACTCAAAATGGATGAAGGACCTCAATGTGAGAAAGGAATCCATCAAAATCCTTAAGGAGAACACAGGCAGCAACCTCTTCGACCTCAGCCACAGCAACATCTTCCTAGGAACATTGCCGAAGGCAAGGGAAGCAAGGGCAAAAATGAACTATTGGGATTTTATCAAGATCAAAAGCTTTTGCACAGCAAAGGAAACAGTTAACAAAACCAAAAGACAAGTGACAGAATGGGAGAAGATAATTGCAAATGACATATCAGATAAAGGGCTAGTGTCCAAAATCTATAAAGAATTTAGCAAACTCAACACCCAAAGAACATATAATCCAATCAAGAAATGGGCAGAAGACATGAACAGACATTTCTGCAAAGAAGACATCCAGATGGCCAACAGACACATGAAAAAGTGCTCCACATCACTCGGCATCAGGGAAATACAAATCAAAACCACCATGAGATATCACCTCACACCAGTCAGAATGGCTAAAATTAACAAGTC